>NW_027185712.1:29640156-29801305 GCF_028583685.1 Petaurus breviceps papuanus
GATAGATAGATAGATAGATAGATAGATAGATAGATAGATAGATAGATAGATAGATAGATAGATAGACAGATTAGATAGATAGAGCATTTGTTATTACTTATTATATGCCAGGCACTGTGCTAAACACTGCAGATAGAAATACACATAAGGGAGTCAGTCTCTGTCCTTCAAGAGCTTACATTCTAATGGGGGAAGATGGAAAGTGGGAGTGGTGGGAAGGAGACTACACGTATGGGGACATGATAAGAAGATAGCCAGAAAGTGGCACAGAGGCCTTCGTACTGGAAAAAATAAGACAAAACTCTTACCTATCAGAATGAGGACTGCAAAGGTGGAATTAAAGTTTCTAGTGGGCAGTAGGTAGAGACAGCGGACTGAGAAAGGAGATGGCCAAAAGTAATTTCTAATATACTCCTGGCTAATGTACAGGTTTGCCTAAACTCATGTGATAGGGACCTCTTCTCTCACATAAGCACACAGAGTCCCAAACCCATATAGGGATATGAATATGTGACAATCGTTATTGCATGTATTGCAAAATATTCACAGAAGTCCATCAACAAATATGGGAACACTCAAAAAAGTGTAAAGCACTCAAATAGTCCATCAACTGCTATTGGAAGAAAGGTGAATTTGACATTCTGGTGGATCTTTCTCTTACCATCCTCCACAGAGAAAGAGAAGTGGTCTCACAATCCATTTTTATAGACCTCAGAGCAGGGCAACTCTTTTGACAAAGTTTCATCTCAATCAGGTGATGATCTTGGGGTAGCCCTAGTCACAAAGTTGTCTATATCCTTAAATAGGACATCAATGAATATTTCTGTCTCCATGGGGAGATGCCCCTCAGATACTTTCATACTTTTCCCTGTAATCTAATTAAATGTATTGGAGAGGCTGATTAAATTAGACTCCCCCAATCAACCCATTTACAATAGAATTCATAATTTAAATGATACAGTAAAACAAATGTAGTAAGTTTGTTCTAAACAGCTATCCCACATAGAGGAATGGATATATTTGTCTTTTAGGATACCATAACCATGCTTGAAAACCTCCTCTCCCCAGTTGAAGATTGTTCTTTCTTTAGTTTCCTCTCTTCCCAAACTGAGAAGAACTACAAATCCCAGAGAGCTTTGTGGCCAGTCAGTACTTTGCCAGAGGTTGTTACAAATTAATTTCCATTTGCTTAAAAAGAAGGCATGGGCATAGTGGAAACATTCTGATCTTAATGTCTAAGTCCTAGCTTTGGCACTTACCCACTTCATACTGTTGTATGGAAGGAAAGCACTTGGTAATTATTAAGGCACTGCATAAGTGAGGGCTATTATTATCACCAGTTTCCCCAGCAACCCCTATACACTGGGAGAAGCCTATGCCAAGGATTCTGCTCCTGTCTCTGCAAAGTAAAAGATGCAGATCCCTTCAGTTTGCACATACCAAGTGACTGAATGTCTGCCTTGAACTCCTTAGAGATTGGGAATCTCTCTCTAAAGTACCATCCATTCTTTTCTTTTAAGCCTTAACTATGAAGAGCATATTTATGAGTTAGAGAAGATCTCTGAAGAGTTTTTTTTCTCTCCCATTTGTCAGGTACGCAAGAGGCAGTGTGGAACACTGGGGAAAGAACTAGTCTTGGAATCATGTGTCCTGGATTCAAGTCTCAGCCCTGACACATAGGAGTTGTTCAAAATTGTGATTATACAAGTACACTTGGGTGTTCATCTGGATGGAGGTTTGATTTATGATAAAAAAAACTCACAAGATACAAGATAGAATGTCAGTTTATTAATTTGCAGTGTATCATGTAGCTGAGAAGCAACATGCAACAGTGGATACAGAGATAGTCTCAAAGTCAGAAAGATTTGGGTTCATACTGGCTTTGTAACTCTGAACAAGTAGCTTAACTCAGTTATTTAGACAACATTTTAAGCCTGTAAAAGTTGCAGAAAAGCTTCAAAGCTGCATTACTGGGGGAGTTTCCTCACCTGGGAAGTCCCTATATTAATGAAATCACAGGTACAGTCCCTAATTTTATCCTAGGATCGGGTGGTAGAGATGGTGTAGTAGTACTGTGTTTCCCCGATAATAAGACACTGTCTTATTATTTTTTTTTTTGAAAGAAAAACACCAGAGGGCTTATTTTCAGGGGAGGGCTTGTGTTGTCCTGCCTCAGCTCTCCTCCGCGGCACTGCTCTCAATGGCGCCAGCAAGCAAATCACTGGGGAAGAACAGGATGATGCGCTCACTGCTGCAGCTCTGATTGGATGCAGCTCGGAGCGCGGCGTGCGTTTCATCTGGGGGGGGAGGGAAGACGGTGACATACAGAGGGTACTGTAATGTAGCGTGTAGCGCAGGGGATCACCTTCACTACAGTAGCAATCTCAATAGGGCTTATTTTCGGGGGAGGGCTTATTTTAGAGGAATCTTACACAGTAAGGGGAGGGCTTATTTTCGGGATGGGTCTTATTATCGGGGAAACACGGTAGTAGTAGTAGTAGTAGTAGTGGTTATAGCAGTAGTAGTGGCAATAGTGATACTTTAATAAATAGGTAAATAAATAAACACACAAATTAATAACTAAAAGGGTATCAATGAGTCATTTTTTAATATGTAGAAGAGAGCAGAAGGAAATTTGGAATGGAGCAAAGACAAACAGGGAAGTATTAAACTACCCTATAAAATAAGAATTATTTTTAAACTTATAAAACATACACCTTGGGGGGAAACTGTACATAACAGAAGTTCACAGGATTTTTTTTTTGTATTTTGAAATGTTCCTGTTTGTTGATGTAAGTTCATAATAAAACATTTTTAATGGACTAGTGGCTATATGTGTCACTGGGGAGACTGAGACTGGTGGGTCTCTTGGCAGGGGAGCTGAGTTGCAGTGGAATAAGATGACTGGGTTTTCACAATAAATCTGGCATCAGTATGGTGAGTTCTATCTGAGTTAAAGGCTACAAGGTTGAGGGGAAAACAAGCCCAGGCCAGAAATAGAGCAACTCAAAGCTCACATGCCACTCAGCAGTATGACTGAGTCCATGAGTATAAACTGTACTTCCAGCCTGGATGAGATAGAGAGACTCACTCTCAAAAAAAAGAAAGAAAATAAATAAATAAATAAAGGTAAATGGACTAATAGCTTGTAAATTTGATTAATTTGCTCCAAAGAACTAACAACCGGCATCATAGGCCATTTGGATTTAAAGAGGAGCTGGTCAAGGCCAGATCCTGGGATAGAGTCAGAGCCAGAGACTAACTCGTGTGTGTGTGTGTGTGTGTGTGTGTGTGTATCTAGACTTATCAGCAGGCTCCTTTAGCAAGTAAAAGAACAAAATAGTATAACATACATGTCACATGTAAGATATACACATGTCTACATGGGTTGTCAAAATGTATAAATGCATGGTTCATGGGTAGCATTCCAGTACCTCTGGAATCTAACCCACCTCTCACCAAGGGAGACTTTAATTTCTGCCTTGAGGAGATCCGAGAAGGGCTATGTTTGAATATTTGTTCCTTCCCTTGCCTATCTCCAAGAAGGGTTTTAGACTAGATTTACATCTATTTGCCTTTTTTGAATATTGTTGGTCTAGGGGTTACATTAGGTTCAGAACAAAAGCTTCTCTGACCACTCTTAAGGAAGAGAGTAGCATTTTAACTTATTTTTTGCCAGCTTAACTCCTTCTCAGCAAATACTGGTTACATAAAAGACCATCACAAATTATTAAGAGCAAGTAAACCCACTTATCCAAGCAAAAAACAACAGAAATCAGAGAAGTTCAATAGATTAGGATGTGCTGTGAGTGAATGAAATCGTTAGCTGGAAGTGATATGAGATCTCAGCTTATACCCAGAGAGGAGATTTAATCTAAGCCAAGGAAAAGTCTCCAAAATCTCTAGGGAGACAAGCTAGAAATCAGCAACACATGTGGAAGATTTGGCTTTCCATACATGACTGCAACTTCCAAAGCCTTTATTTCTCTTCACGTGTTTCTCTTGAAGAAAATTAGGTATCTTTTTATTCTGTTTTCATTATTTTTTAAATTTTTGATAGCATTATTGTCTGAGAATATGTTGTAGAGACTACTACTAGAATTATGATTCTATGTCTTCTTACATTGCCAGTTTTTCTTTTATATATCTGGATATGTTGCTTTGGATGGGTTAAGACCAGACTAGTGTTTAAATGGTTTAGTAACATTTCTTTTTTTTTTTTTTTAAAGCAATCAGGGTTAAGTAACTTGCTCAAGGTTACACGGCCAGTTATTTCTGGGTGTGGTGCTAAGTATTTGAGCCCAGATTTGATCCCCAGGTCATCCCGACACTGGAGCCGGTGCTCTTATTTGCTGTGCTACCTGGCCACCCCAGTAACATTTCTTAATGAGGAAATACCCATATCTATTGTCTTGCTCTCTCATTTGTAGTCTTGGATAGTTGTCTGGGGTCACTGAGAGATCAGGTAACTGGCCCAGGTCACATAACCAGTATGTGTCAGAAGGTGAACTTAAACTTGGGGCTTTCTAGCCACTTAGCCTCAGTATCATCTCATTTGTCTGAGACATAAGATTCAGTGGTATTAACTTTTCATTAGTGAATGTAATTTTTATATATGGTGAAAGTATGATTACAAAAATAGTTATTGTTATACTAGTAATATTATCTCATTCATTTCCTTTTTCAGATGGAGTTCAGATAGAAGTTGCCCTGGGATTATTCATTCATTGTCCTCTTTATTGTAATTAGGGACAGTTAGGTGGAGAAATAGAGAACTGGACCTTGAGTCAGTGAGACCAGAGTTCAAATCTGCCATTAGACACCTTCTAGTTGTGTCACCTCAGGAAAGACACTTCATCTCTGTCTGCCTCAGTTTCCTCAACTGTAAAATTGGCATAATAATATGAAAACCTCCCAAGGCTTTTGAGAGGCTCAAATGAGATAATATTTATAAAACATTTAGCACAGTGCCGGGGACATAGGCACATAGCAGATTACCTAATTGCATCTCTCTTTCTCTCTGTCTCTCTGTCTCTGTCTCTGTCTCTGTCTCTGTCTCTGTCTCTGTCTCTCTCTGTCTCTCTCTCTCTCTCTCTCCTCCCTTGCCTATCTTCTTTCCTTACTTCCTTCTTTTTTCTTCCTTCCTTTCTTCCTTCCCTTCTTTCTTCTGTCATTCCTTTTTTCCTATGTTGCTTAATATTCTGAAAAGCGTTGTACAAATATATTAAATATGACTGTCTTATGACTAATGTGGAAATATGCTTTATATTATTGTACACATATAGCTAATATCAGATTGCACACCATCTTAGGGAGGGAAGAGTTGAAGGAGGGGGAGAAAATTTGGAACTCAAAATCTTATAGAAGTGAATGCTGAAACTAAAAACAAATAAAGAACGAATTCTGAAATGTGACTGCTTTTTGTAATAGAATAAAATTATTGGATATAAGTTCATTATCTGTAGGATCAGTAAAAGCATTTTTAGCCCAACTCCAGTAGAAGAAAGAACAATAGAGATAATATATACCTCATCCTGCTTCCGTGTAGTTTTGTTTCTTCCACTAGGACTTTATATTTTGAAAGCTTTTTATTCTACAGAGCTTGGATATTATAAATATTCACTATGTTGCCATCTGTTAAAAATATTAGTCTTAAATTTTTATGAATCAATGTTATAGCTCCCCATTACCTCCAAAATTACATATTTCCTCTTTGGCTTTTAAAATGCTCTTGTCCCTACCTTTACATTCTTCTTATACTTTAACCCCCTTTATGTACTTTATGATCCAGTGATACTGGAATCCTTGTTGTTCCTCACATAAAACACTACATCTTCTGACTGTTCATATTTTCCATTCCTAACTCCTAATGCCTGGTGTTCTCTCCTTCCTCAGCTCTGACATCCTAGCCTCACCATTTTCCTTCAAGTCTCATCTTAAGTCCCATTTTCTACAACAATGTAGAATGAACCTATCCATCATTTTAAGAGCAACACTGGTCATTTTCTAGTGCTTAAGTTGGGCAATGCAACAATATCTATTTTATTAAAGTTTTGGTCTGAAGTCAGAAGTACCTCACTGAAGTGGCCACTTCCTGCTCTGTTTCTTAAAAACAAAACAATCTTTTCCTCCTTTCCTTCTTTTCAGAGTTTTAATGGTAAAAGAAAAGGGATTTAAACCTTTTTTTTCTTTGTGCCTATTTTGAAAGTTCTTATCGGACTTCATTCTGTGAAGCAATAATTTTTATTGGGTAGGCTTCTCACCCTATGAATCTTCATGCATAGTCATCAGTTTGAGACACCATTTTATCTCTATTTCTCTCTGTGTCCTCTGTGCTTATTTCCTGATGTTTTGTTTTTTTCTCCTGGTCAGCTACTTTCCTTTTCTTTCTTTTTTTAAGTATCTCTTCCTCTTCATTTATCCTGTCTCCCACACCCCTTCTCTCACAAGTCTTTTTTATCTTCCCACCCAATTACCCCTTATGTTACCTTTTCAATTATTCTACATGCCACTTCTCTCTTCCCATGGTTTCATTCCTCCATCTTTACTTATTTCTTTCATATTTGCTTCAATACTTTAACAAATTTATCGTTTCATGGATTTGAGTATTCTTCTAATGATGAAAATCACAACCTATCCACATCTGCCTATCCAGAGACATTTTTGGACATTTCCTCCCTCTATGGAGCTGGAAATGGGGAACACCCTACATGCTGGGGCCTTGTTTTATATTTGTTGACATTAAGGAGATACCAATGGAGTCCCTATCACCTATCCTTCATTCTTGCTACATGCCTAACTCATCTTTTTTTTCCTGGTCATTAATCTCTCTGACGTAATTTGTGCCATTTCTATTGCACAATCCTTCATTGTTCCTAGGTCTATTCACTGAGAAGGGAAAAAAAAAATCTGTTCACTCTTCCATGTGATTTACTTCAATGTAACTGACATTACCAATGTTATTTCTTCCTCCAGCAGTGCAAACTATGGAGAATAATGAACAGAGTTTTTTAAATGGATTGGGAAGTGGGGACAAGTACTATCTGCTAGAAGAGAGCTGGATTGTGGAGGATTAAAAGGGAAGGGAAGGAAATAAGCATTTTCAAATACCTACCATGTGCCAGGCACTGTGGTAAGTTCTTTGTATATATTATCTCATTTGATCCTCACAACCATCCTGTGAGGTTGGTGTATTTATTTTCCCCATTTTACAGTTGAAACAGAGTAACTTGCCTAAGGTCATGCAGCTACTACCATGTTTCCCCGATAATAAGACACTGTCTTATTAAAATTTTTTGGACAGAAAAACACCAGAGGGCTTATTTTCAGGGGAGGGCTTATTTTAATGAACATTGACAGCAATTTTAATAAACAAAATGTGAACAAAAAAATGTACCTTTATTCAATAAGCAAATCACTGGGGAAGAACAGGATGACGCGCTCACTGCTGTAGCTCTGATTGGATGCAGCTTGGAGCGCGGCGTGCGTTTCACCCGGGGGAGGGGGGGGGACGGTGCATACAGAGGGTACCGTAATGTAGCGTGTAGTGCAGGGGATTACCTTCACTACAGTAGCAATCTCAATAGGGCTTATTTTTTGGGGAGGGCTTATTTTAGAGGAATTTTACACAGTAAGGGGAGGGCTTATTTTCAGGATAGGTCTTATTATCAGGGAAACACGGTAAGTGTCTGCGGCTGGATTTGAACTCAAGTCTCCCTGATTTAAGGCCTGATGCTATGTCCACTGTCCCACATATGGACAAATGAGTAAAAATGGGAAGTCTGAAAAGATAAGAAAAAGAAGTTTAAAAATCTCTGATTAAAACCCACACATCTAATTTAAGTGTCGAAATGCAAATATAACAATATCTTTCTCCCAGTTTGGGTTTCTTTCTAACAATCTTGATTCACAGTGTGAATAATGGTACTAAATTTTTAAAAGTCATATCAAGGTTCCAGTCAAATTACAAAGACACTTACAAACCAAACATCCTGAATTTTAACATTTCATTCTGTCAAAGAATGAGAGTAACACATTCTAATAATTTTTTTCTCCTTTTCCCATGGAACTTTCAGACTACTTTCTAGTTAATGGACAGATAACTCTGAAATACCAGTAAGAATTCTTAAACTTCTGTGTCTTCTCCCATTGCCTTTTTTTTTCTTCTCTGTTTGTCTTCTGGAGTCAGAAGTTCTTGAGGTCTTTTGTGGGCACTTCTGTACCATATTGATTACAATTGCCAGGCTGGAGTGCCCTTGCCCTTGCCCTATGCCCTCTCAGAAATCTTCCACACATGATCCACCCAACCTTCTGGAATCCTTTTTTATTACTCTGTAAGTATCAGCATAAAGAGCAGGAGGATATTTAAACATTTTTTTCATTAAGTTAATATCCTTGTTACAAATGTGTAAAATATATGAGAATGTTCCAGTTATGTAAGCTTAATAAAGCAATCCAATGACATTACTCATTTGATTTGAAACTCTAAATCCTGAAATGAAACTCATTAAGATTTTCAACATCTATAAATAAAGTTGGCAGAAAAAAATTGCAAAGTTATTTCAACTCAGACATCTCAACAGCTGTAGTCATGGTCTGTCAAGCTTAAAATGTTTCTGATTGAAAAGTATATAGATGCCAGAAAAAATTGAACAAAACAGGAACCCTTGAATTTATGATTTCAAAATATTACTGTTTGTGGAATTTACTATGGAAATAATGCCAATTTTCCACCCAAATTCCATAGAATATTCAGGATAAAGTATTCCCTAGTTCAGAACTGGTTATTTTCCAAAATTCTGTAAATTGGTTGTTTGAAATTCAGAACACATTTTCCCCATGGAAACCATTCTATACAAGGCAGTTGCATTCCCAAGTCAGTCCTCCAAAGTCTATTTAACTCATAATATGACATATAGTACCAAGGGTACTATGGAACTTAACCATCATGCACAATGATGGGTCTATTGTGAAGTGATTTCTATGTTCCAACTTGGGTTGTTAGGAACACATCTTCCTATACTGTAGCATGGTCAGTAGGGATCAAGGACTTCCTATACCATCGTGTCCATCTTCTAAGCAATAGGAGTGGGGGTACTCCCAGCCCACATAATTTAGAGGTGGAAGAGAACTTGGAGATCATCAAATCCAATCACCTTGTCCCACATTTCCTTATCAGGAAACTAATGCTCAAGAAGTAAAATAAATGCCTTTCTCATAGGTTATGTTACAGTCAGGGATTCATTGAGTACAATTTCTTTGCCTCCAAGTTTAGTGCTCCTTCTACTATATCAAATTGTCTCTTATTGTGGTGAAGAAAGGCTCCAACAGGATAGAAGTTGGAATGAGAACTCCAATGGAAGAGCAATTGAAAGTAGCAGAAGTTTGTGGATGCTTTGGAGTCTTGGGTTGGCTCCCCTGTTCTCATTTCTTTTAAAGATCCCTTTGATTGTCAATCTGCTTTCCTTTCCAGACACAACTTATATTTTCCCTTCAACATCTCTCTCCTCCTCCAGTTTACTTCAGAACAATGCATAGTTTCATAGTTTCTCCTTAATCCTCCTATCTCTGAAGCAAGTACAGGGGCCTGATGTTTTAAAAAGGGGGCTTTATTGCCAAGAACAATGGGCTAAACCAAGAGATGAAAAATTGACACTAGAAGGTTATGATTTTTAAAAGTCCCCAAGTGATGCTCTTCATCAAACCCCTCTTCAAGTTTTCTTCATCTTACTCACCACTTACATTTTGCTCTGAAAGGAAAGACAAAAGTCATATTTTTACATTAATAAATTTTTGGGTAAACAAAGGAATGTGTCAAATTTATATTTTCCCCACATTTTATATTAAATCCCGGAATCAGTATCTGTCTTCCTTCTTTATAACAGAAGATTAAATACAAACAGAATGGAGAAAAGAGAGAAGTGAGAACCAGATTTGTTGAAGGTAGGGTACACAAGGAAACTCCTGTCTCTACAGAAATAAAGGACAACAGGCATGAAGAAAGGAGGCAAAAATCCAGGTTAAAGGGAGAGAAGGGGAATCCTCAAGTTCCTGTTTAGCAGTCATAGAATCACATGATCTGATCTGAAATATAGTATAGAGGCCATCTACTCTGAATCACACTTGAACCAGAATTACCTATGTCATATATAGGGACCAGCATTGAGAGTTGGCTGCTTGCCCCATAGAATACTGCACCACTTCCAGTTCTGTTCTTAGTGTGGAACAGTTCAGGCCTCAGGGAACTTAGCTCTTATAAAAAGAGTTTGGATCCTTTGCTTCTCACTCAAAATCCTTAAGAATAAGGTTACAGTTCACAAGTCGAGTGTCTCTCAAAAGGGAGAAGTAATAAAAAAGGTGGTTAATGTACAACATATATGTGGTGAATAATTCATTCTATCACACCAAAAGAATGCTAGACACTGAATACTCACAAGAATGAATTAGCAGAATGACTTGATGCTGTCCTTACTACTCTCACCAGATTCAGGCCAGCCCTCTTCTTAGTGGGAGACATTTTCTCTAAGACCCTTGGGGACTCTTAGAGTCTTAAAGTTACCAAGAACTCCCTTTGGAATCCCTTCTGCTTCATCCTTTGATGGGAAGGAGATGTCACCTCCAGTCCTGGATATATCTACTTCAGAATACTTGTTTGCCTAAGAACAGGAAAGAACAAACACAAAACAGGCAAAGGCAGTAGGGGCCACAGTGTAAGGCAAGTTTACCTACACTTATTGCTACATGAATAAGGTCATAATGATTTTTAGGTGGAAAAAGATATTTTTCCCCTACTCATCACTGGAGTCACACGATACCACTTAAAGAGTCACAGAAAAGATAGCAATAGCTGGAAACAATCTCCTCTTTTAACTACTGAAGCACCCTGATCACCTACCCCTGCTGCCATCAAGGATTGGGGAGATGACCAAGGAACCCCTCAGGGTTGGCCACATTATACCACAATACCAAACATTTTCTTATTATAAATATTTTATTATTCATTATAATGTGAACATTATATGTTCAGAAGCAGTCAGGGCATTCCTTATCATTATGATGTCCAAATAATGAATTATACACTTAGCCAGAGGCAGGCAAAGAATACCTGAACATTCTCTCTCTCTCTTTCCCTCTCTGTCTCTCTATCTCTCTGTCTCTCTCTCTCTCTCGGTGTGTGATGGAACACTGTCAAGTATTTGCTTGGAGACCTCAAATGAAGGGAAATCTTTCACCTCTAGAGTCAAGCTACTCTTTTTTAGATAGCCCTAATAGGAAATTTTTCATCATATAAAGCTAAAACATGCCTTTGTCATTTATATTCATTACTGTCTGAATACAGACAGACTCTGCCCTCAGAGAGCTTATGATCTAATAGAGAAAGGATACAAGAATTCAGAGCTTTTATTCAATAC
Organism: Petaurus breviceps papuanus; assembly: GCF_028583685.1. Lineage (NCBI taxonomy): Eukaryota > Metazoa > Chordata > Mammalia > Diprotodontia > Petauridae > Petaurus > Petaurus breviceps. Next base: position 29,651,568 of record NW_027185712.1, read on the forward strand.
TACCAGAAGACAAACTTATAAGTGTGACAATATGGAGGGGAGGGAGTAAAGGGGATGCCATGACCAGTGCCTAGTACTCTTTAGCAGACAGAACCAGAGCATGACTTGGTTTCATCTGCCATATGTACCACCAGTCACTTGGTTGCCATTCACTGTTTGGCTCTGCCTAGGGTTGGTGTTTCAAAGAATCAGAACATGTCTTATAGCTTCAACCTACTTAGTTTCTCCATTCATCTCAATAAAGTTGTGTTTCTGTTAGTGTTCTTACAAAGGCATTCTATGTTATTTAATCAGAATATTAGAAATAGATGAAAACAAGTCACCATCCAGGCAAGACAAAAATCTTAAAGTCCATTTCCCCCCATCTGACACAGGGTACTAGCAAAAGCGTTTGTCTGGAACTTTTCACTCACAATAAAACCTTAGCATTGGTGATAAAAGAATTCAGGGCCTTTTATTGTCTCTCACATGTGCAAGTACGGAACTGTCTGACATCATTCTTGTACTCAACAAATTGTGGTTCTGCTATTATATCTCCATCCCTATCAAGGGAGGACATTAACTAACATCTCCATTTCCACAGCATTAATTGGTTCTAAGGGAGTTTGCCCCGCCTTTTTTCCCCCATTTTCTCCCATTCTTACCAAGGCAGTCAGAGAAAGAAAAGTCTTGGGCTCTTGCAAGAAGATTGCCATTTACTTAATTTTCTCTCCCATATGTAATTTTGCCCCCCCCCCTTCAGTCTCCTCTGTCATCCAAAGTCATTGCTGATTCTTACAATATTCTATCCAAAACTTTGCAGACAGGACACGTAAGAGAACACTAAGCAAGAGGTGAGTCAGGACTTGTAGAATGGGTAAAATTAGCTAAGAAAAACTTAGAAGAGGATGATTATAAATAATCTTAAAAGGGTAGTGAAAGAGGAGGGTTAATGAAATACTCTATCCATAATAGATAAGTGACCAACATGTATTATTCAATATATGTTTAAAGAAGATTTGAAGGCAGGACCACATATATCTTCATCAGCAATCCTGTTCTTTATTAAAGACCAAAAATTCCCCTACTGACAAAAGACATGAAGTGGGAAGAAGTGCCTTCTAAAATAAGGCTCTTAAGTTTATTCTTAAAATTGGCTTCCCAGTTATGACATATGAGGCCAATAGCTTCCAGGTTTGTTTCCTACATATTCTTGGATTAAAACTAGAATGTTGTATCTGAAATAAAAACTCTTTTTGATAGTTTGAGGAATATAAACTTTGATTAGTTCCTATATGGTATCCCTGGCTACCTTACCTCTATAGCCAAAAGGTAGAGGGAACCTTCCTTAATATTCCTTAAAATATCTTACCTAAAAATAACACACATCTATGGATAGAGGATAATTTTCCTATCCAGTTTAAAGGGATTCACTGTGTGCTCATATTGACTTTAAAAAGAAACATTCAAAATACCTTCCATTACTTGTTGTTGTTTGGTTGATTTTCAGTCATATCTGACTCTTCATGACCCCATCTGGGATTTTATTGTCAAAGATATGAAAGTGGTTTTCCATTTCCTTCTCCAGTCCATTTTACAGATTTGGAACTGAGGCAAACAAGGTTAAGCTACTTGCCCAGTGTTATACAGCTAGATGTGAACCATGAAAATGAGTATTTCTGATTCCCAAGCCCAGCGCTGTATCCACTGTGCCACCGCTTAACTGCCTACCTTCCAGTATTCTGAAGCTGAAATATCAACAAGAGTGCTAACATGCTCTTTAAATGAAATAAAAGCTATTCATCTATACTCTGCATCTGTCCATTTAGTGTCACAGTGGGAAGTTGTAATTCCCTGCTGTAGGGGGTTAAAATCCTTTCTTTGGGGTATATACACCAAAAAGCTTTTCCAAGGCTTTTCTTTTGTTTTCCTCTTAAAATTTCTTTTAAGAAAAGGGATGGAGGAGGGGGAAGAAAAAGAAAAGGAGGACAAAAAGGAAGAGCAGAAGGAGGAAAAGAAGAGCAATAAATAAGAAAACAGAGAACAGATTTATTTTAAGAATATTAGCATAGAGTTAAATTAGTTAAAGGATCTTTTAGCTGGAGTTCTGGGTAAGACACCTTTAAAACTTTTTTTTTGGAGTTTTTTCACCATATAATCTTTGAACTTATGCCAACAGAAACTACATCACAAAAAGTGTGGATATGATCCTTCTTTTTCCTACTCAGTTATTCATGAGAGGAATTCAGATTTTGTGGAACTACAACATTCTCATTAGAGATGGTGCCTTAAAAAACATTTGTTTGGTTAGTGGCCAAGGTCAAGTTGGTAAAGGCACATTTTTGCTTCTATTCCAGACTTCTGAGTGGTTTAGCCATCTGTCATCTCTCAGCCCTGATGGATATTTTGTAGGGCAGGATTATTTGTTCAGGCATAGATTCAACTACATGGTTACTGAGGTCCCTTACACCATGAAGTTCTATGATTACATGATTCTTTTCTACTTGAGTGACCTTAGACAAGTCACTATACTCCTGAGGGTCTTATTTTTCTCACACATAAAATGAGAGATTTGGACAATTTTCTGAAGGACTATCCTTAAAGGCACATTGGATTGGGGAGTCAAAGGACCTGGAATTGTATGGACAAGTCAATTAATCTCTCAGCTTCCATTTTCTCATCTGAAAATGAGGAATTTGAATGACATAGATAGTGTCAAATTCAAATATAGGAGTCACTAAACCCTACATAAGGATCCCTATAGGATACATATAGACTTAGAAAACCACATGATAACATAATCTATGTTTTATTGCATTTTATTTGTTTCATTAAATGTTCCCCACTTACATTTTAATCTGATTTAGGCAGCACATTGCTGGCCTATGGGCTGTGTTTAACACCTCTCTACAACATGATCTCAAAGTCCCTTCCAAATCTAAAGTCCTACGATGCTATGATTCTACTGGGATTGCTTCTTTCTGATGGCATCTAAAAACACTGACCCTGGATCTTGATGTGTGTGATAAAGGGTGCCCTTTGGAAGAATAATGGGAATTGGTGAGAACTAGGTAAGAAATGAGAGCTACTGTTTCTCCCCAGGCGTCAAGGTGGTAGAGATTGGACCAGATACAAGGTAGAAAGGTAAAAGACAAACTGATCCAGGGAGGTTATTCTAACCTCTACGGCTATATTGGGCATATCTTAGATAAGAAGACTAGGCCTAAATCTCAACTCTGTCACTTACTTCCATGACTTTGGACAAGTTGCTTCATTCTTCTGGTCCTAGTTTCTCTTGTAGCAGACTCTCTGCTCTAGATATGACCTCCGTCCTCCCTGCTCTCTAGAAGATAGCGTCTAATTTTTTTTCTATACCTTGAAACTTCTATGTCTCATGCTTATACAACAGGGACTCCTAATCAATCTCTATTTCTTTTGCCTATGATCTGAGAGATGGCAAAAACATGAGAACATGCCTTTCTAAAAGAAATCCTGTGGTCCTCACCTGAATAATTAAGATGTCATAGACAGGAAGTGATGAAGGATCCAAATGATTCTTTTGGTGGAAAGCTAGCAAAGCTAAACTCAGGGACAACTTCTCTGAAGGACTACTCTGTCATCACATTGGATTGGGAATGAGTACACCTGGAATCCTATCCCTGCTCTACACCTAAAATTTACTACCTATGTGACCTTGGGCAAATAAATGGACCTCATGGTCTCAGTTTTCTTCTCTATAAAATTAGGGGGTTGAACTACATGGCCTCTAGAGGGCCTGTTCACTCTAAATCCTATGATCCTCTGCTAATACCTAATCATCTCTGCTACTGGAAATCTGGGGATTTATGGGCTTTAAAGTGTTGGTTCTTTAAATCTAATCTGCAAACCTGGATAAAGATGAGATTAAGAGAGGAGTAGTGATAACTGGGGTAAAAACTACATGTAAGCACTTGTAATGGGAATGTAAATTTTAAAGATCTTCCCTGCCCCTAGGCTAAAGTGCACCTGGAGCCTGGGGTGGGAGGCTTGTTTTTCAGTAGATACTTTTTGATTGGCCAGTGGGTCCAAGAGGTTGTTACATTCTCTGAGCCAGGAGAATGCTACATAAACCTTGATGTGTAGCTTTGTTTTGGGGGCTCACTTTGAGAAGTGTTCTGTGATTTGATATGGATTCTGGGAAGCCGTTGTCCTGAGACCCCCTGCTTTGAAAAAAACCCAGATGTTGATTTGGTATGGATGTAATGGCTGGACAGTTTGGAAAGCTGTCTACTTGATCTGTTTCTGTCTTGATAATTCTGCCTGTATACTTTGAAGTTCAGGGTACTGACCTTTTTCCCCTGACCAAGGTAAACGATATATGTCTGACTGATTAAAGTAAGCTTGTTAACCCATTTTGAGTTGCTTTCCTTTATCAAAGCAGATCCAAGAACCTGTGGTGGCAGCAAACCTTGAGGACGCTTGGGGTGCTTGCTGCTACAGCACTTGGTCCCAAATTAAGTTCGAACTCTTTCAGCACTTGCATGGGTTATTTCAATAGCCTCCTAAATGATCTCCCTGCCTCGAGTCCCTCTCCTCTCCAATCAATCTTCTTTATTACTGCTAAAGTGATTTTTAAAAAATCTAAGTATGACACTCCCCCACCCAATAAATGGCTCACTATTCCAATGGTTTATTATTGTCTCAAAGATCAAATAGGGTTCTTCTTTTTAAACTTTTCACAATTTGACCCCAGCCTACCTTTCCACACTTATTATATACATTGTTCCCCCTTCCCACATTCTACAGTCCAGCTAAATTTGCTTTCTTGCCTTTATGGTCACAGTTCATTTCCCCTTTCTACACCTTTGCACTAGTTGTTCCTCATGCCTAAAATTCACTCTTACTTCACCCCTCCCCTTATAATCCTTCATTTCTTTCAAAACTCTAATCAAGTATAAACTTCTATGTGAATGCTAATCTTCTACCTTGTAGTGTCCTTCCTCACCTAAATTTACCTTATATTTATTTTATATGAACAAATTTACATCCATGTTGTCTCTTCTGATGGAATATAATGTGCTTGAGGGCAGAGGTTGTTTCCTTTTTGTCTTTGTAGACTGAGCACTTAGTGTATAGTGTACTACCTGCATGTTTCATACACTTAATACATGTTTATTGATTGATTGATTGATTGTCTTCATATCCAAACCCTTAGAAACTGACAGTCATACTCCAGAGGTCTGTTCAGACTTATTGATAAACTATTGCCCTTGTTAGGTTTGAGTCAGGAGCAATCAGAATTGATTCCTTCATGCTGATATTCTTTTCTGTAATCCCTCTGCCCTTTACAGAGAACTTATTTACAACAACTCTTTCCTTTAACTAGATATTATCAGTAATTACTTTACCCCATTCCTGCTCTTTGTTCCTGTTTTCCACACTTTGCTTCCCAAAGCTTTCCTTAGTTCCCTGCAAATGATCATTTTATCACAAATATCAACCATTGTCTCCTGCATTTCTGGTGGTCTCCTTAGCTACCAGGAGATAGCACACCTTCCTTTCCCAAGGGATAAGTTCTCTAATGACTGGCCCATATTTGAAAAAAAACTCATGGGTTATTTTAAACTAAAAAAACAGTTCTGTTATCCTTAAGCTTTCTTTTGCTTACTGGTCCTTACAGCCCCAGACCTGGCACAAGAGAGTATATGAACAATTTCTACTCACAACTTGAAAGTCTCTGTTTCCAATTCTATGTCTCACCTTTCTTCCAATGTCAAGGTGATTCGCCTCCTGCTTGAATCAGCAATTACCACTGGGACTAAGAACTCAGGAAGAGAATACCCCTCTGTAATGGGAATGCAAATTTGGAAGATCTTCCCTGCCCCTAGGCTAAAGTGCACCTGAAGCCTGGGGTGGGAGGCTTGTTTTTCAGTAGATACTTTTTGATTGGCCAGTGGGTCAATAAGGTTGTTATATTCTCTGAGCCAGGAGAAGGCTATATAAGCCCTGATGTGTAGCTTTGTTTTGGGGGCTCACTTTGAGAAGTGTTCTGTGATTTGATATGGATTCTGGGAAGCCATTGTCCGGAGTCCCCCCGGCTTTGAAAAAACCCAGATGTTGAAACCCAGATGTTGATTTGGTATGGATGTAATGGTTGCACAGTTTGGAAAGCTGTCTACTTGATCTGTTTCTGTCTTGATAATTCTGCCTGTATACTTTGAAGTTCAGGGTGCTGACCTTTTTCCCCTGAACAAGGTAAACGATATATGTCTGACTGATTAAAGTAAGCTTGTTAACCCATTTTGAGTTGCTTTCCTTTATCAAAGCAGATCCAAGAACCTGTGTGAGCAGCAACCCTGAGGACGCTTGGGGTGCTTGCCGCTACACCCTCTGTCTTCATTGTCCTTTTCTTTATTGACAGAGGGATCTCATAGAGTTATTATTAGAGATATTATATTAATATCCATTCCAAAAACACCTAGAAAGGTGATTAGTGAAGTTAGATCCTCCCAGAATTGCCTTTGAATGGGAAGAGGCGAAAGATATTTTGTAGTCATCCTTGCTGAGCATCCATTCCTCCAGGGCATAACTGGAAATGAAATGATTGCCTCTCTTTCTCCTTTCTGCCAGTCTGAAGACTATCAATCCTTCAAAACCTAGATAAAATACTACTTCCTATATTAATATTTCACCTGCTACTCCACTCATCACTAATCTCCCTTTTCTGAACAACTATAGCAATATAATCTATACCAAAAAGTTTGACACTTTATATATTTTGTCTTATATTCGTTACCTTTTCCCATTAATGTATATTAATCTTGTCTCTTTCACTAGACTTTAAATTCTTTAAGACTTTAAAGCCTTAAGGGCAAAGATCAGATCTTATGTGTCTCCTATACTCATTGTATATAACATAGTATTAAACTTATAGCATTTACTCATTAAACGCTGTCATTACAATATTTATCATGATCTCAAAGTAATCACAGCTGATGTGACAGGAGAATGACCAGACACTGTCAAGTGGTGTGGTTATTTATTATTCTGTTCCCTTCCTTCCTGTCATACAGCAGAGATAATAGAATGATTGGATTTGAGGTTAGGACCTTGGACAGATTCTTGAGTGTAAACTTTGGACTACATAGCAAGGCATTTAGAACTGAACGGTTTGTTTTTTTTTTCAGAATACCCAACAGAGATATGCCTCTTGGTTTTCCTTTCCAGGAACTTTCTAGAATTTCTGCTATACTTTAGAGGGAAAACATACAACATATATTTTTTTTCCCCAGTGAGGAGTAGTAATAGTAGTAGTGAAATAATAGTAATATAATAACAGATAGCATTTATATAGTGCTTTAAGATTTGCAAATGTTTTACAAATAGCTCATTTGATCCTCACAAACCTGAGAGGCAGGTATTATACTCATTTTACAGGGGAGGAAACTGAGTCAGAGGATTAAGTGACTTGCCCTGGGTTAAACAGTTAGTAAATGTCTGAGACTAGAGGTCTTCCTGACTTAAAGGAAAACTGTATCCACTATACCACATGGCCAACATTATGTGCCAGTGTGCATACCAGTCAATACTTAGTGCTACCATTGTATTATTTCAACCTCAAGATTAAAAATAGGGTAAGGTATAAAGGTAGGAGGCAGCTAGGTGACCCAGTGGATGGAACACTTGCCTTAGAGTCAGGAAGACCAGAGTTCAAATCTGGTCTCAGACACAAAGTCTGAAACTAACCATAAAACAAAACAAAACAATGTACTGAGTATCTGATGGTTCATCAGTAAAAAAACTCCCTTTTCAAATGTTCCATAGAATATCTGTAACATTGGGACCATTCTGTCAAGAGAAAAAGTCATGATAGTGGCTATTCTTTTTTTTTTTCCCACAAAAAGAGAAATGGACCATTGACAAACAGAAAGTTTGCTATATTCCATATTGGATAATCCATATGATAATCTTTGGTGCTTATAACCTCTGATACCTGGGCTGGTAATTGCTTTTATTACATTGTCTGAGCTTTATCTTTTCTGAAAAAAAATATTTAATTGATCACTATAGTAAAACTTAATCTTTATAACTATTCCTCAAAATCAATATTTGAGAAACATTCTGTTCTGCCTCCAGACATGTGGTAAAATATTAAATTGTATACTTTATAATTAATGTACTCAATAATAAAAATAACAATGAAATAAAATATCAGATAGAAGTGTTTAGGCAAGCAAATGATATGCAACCATAAGAGATATGAAGATAAATATATACAATTAAAAGCAATCAGGTATCAATAAAGGCTTCACAAAGAGTAAGTACATAAATAATATGGAATAATTAAATCATATTAATCATACATTAATGACATATGTTAATTACATTTGAGTCAATATAGAATAAGTAAAGTAATAAAAAATACCCAACAAATTTATTCAATCTTTGCAGTAAGAGACCAATACAAGCTCTGCAATCCATAGCTTGTTTTGATGCTGGATTACCTGTATAATTAATAGCTCTTCCATTCATTTTATAATTAGGTGACTTGTGCTTTCAGAAGACTCAGAATCTTAATATACCTTTGCACAGACAGGTATGTCAATGATTGCTATATGGAATAATTTGGTTTGGACTAGTTACTCCACCCTGGGTCTTAGCTTCCTTAGCTGTAAAATCACTGAGTTGGATTAATTTGTGATCATCTACGTCCTTTCCAGTTCTAAATCCTATAATTCTATGAATTTTGCATGGATCAGGGACTTTGGAAAGTTGGCAAAAATGTCCATCAGCCTTTGGAGTAAGTGCAGATCTAAGAGTTAAGCATTATTCTTTTCAGTAGGAGGAAGCATGGAGTATCACAACTTGAACTGGTTTTGCTATATCAAAGCAAGGATGGAGAAAGAATTATAATCAAACCATTTTTTCATGCTTTGTATTGAGTTCAGAAATAAGGAAAGAAAAATAAAATTTGGCAGTTAGGAAATGTTACTTTTGTCTTCATCTTTAAAATTTTGGGCCTGAGCGATACTTAAAAATAGGCCAATTGAAAATGGATAGTTTCCATTAGAGCATTTCATGAATTTGTCTCTGGATGTTTTAGAATCATGATCAAGTTAGCTGGCAGAGATATTGACCACAAATACTAAGGGGCAACTTATTTGACAATAATGTAAAATGATTATGAGGAAACTGTAATATCATAAGAATTATGATTAATCATTTTAGAATCTTGATAGTGAGTATCTCAGAAAAATGGTACATGCTACATACCATGAATCAATTGATGAACATTTATGGAGTACTTGCTATATACTTGGCTATTTACTAGACTGTGCTTGGCACTGGAGACACAAAAGTAAGGCAGTCCTTGCTTTCAAGTATATACTGTTCTATTTATTTTCAGACTGAATTTATTACAACTTTCTCTGATTCTTACCTCTTCATTTTCTCTTCTTCAGAATCTTGGTTGTGAACCAAGAGTTTAGTGGTGTCATTTCCAAGGTTTCCTGACATGGCATTCCTTATGCAAAAAGTGCAAGTTCAATTTTTCATGCTCCTCTATCCCTACTTTTGCGTGTATCCTAAAATAAAATTGTTAGAATCTCTGTCTTTATTATTCGCTGAGCATATAGTGATGACAAAGAATCTGGGTCTTTGGAGAATAACAGCCAAGTTCATGGTGTCACTCATTTTTATGATGAAATGAAGATTGCCAATTAAAAGCACATGCCCTTTTCAAACAGAATAGGATTTAACCTTAAGAAATTAAAAAAAAAAAACAAGAAAAAGAAATAGAAGAAGTAAGCACAGGCAATAAGAGACAAAATTATCAATTTTATTCTTTTTGAAGATGATATGATAGTTTGCTGAGAGAATCCTAGAGATTTTATTAAAATTATTAATTGATTAATAACTTCAGTATATTGAGTTTTTTTAAAAATCACCTACTTAAGGATAGCATTGGAAACTTATGAATAGACAACACATCATATGAAAAAGACCTTGTTATTCTAGTGAGCTAAAAATCTAACTATGGGTGAACAGTATGATATGGAAGCCAGAAAAGCTAATGTGATTTATTGTACAACATTAACAGAAGCTTAGAAAACAGAATGACACAAGTTATTATTAGGCCAAATACAGTGTACTATGAATCCCACACCTTAAGAAGGACAGTGACAGGTTGAAGAGTACAGAGGCCAGTAATTCAGATAGTGAAGGGATCCAGAACCCTCCCAAAGAGTAGAAGTACCTAGTTCATAGAAATGATGACTTAAGGGAGAACACTCTAGTTATCTTCGAACATTCAAAGAATGTTTTGCTTGTTTTTAAAATACATAACTAGCACCAATATATGGAATTTGTAGAAAGGCTTATTTCTGTTTGATGTAAAAAAATTTTCCTAATCATAAGACCTGTTGAAATATGAAATGAACTGTCTTAGAAGGTAATGTATTTTCCATCATCATTGGTCTTCAGGAGGAGTCTGGATCAGAATTTGTAATTATGTTATAGATGGGATTCATGATTGGGGCATGGGTTTGAGTTGGAGTCTTTCAGGTCCGCTGTAACTCTGAGAATTGTGCAATTAAGAATGCAAATGCATGGGGCGGCCAGGTGGCTCAGCGAGTAAGAGCACCGGCCACAGTGTCAGGATAACCTGGGGATCGAATCCGGGCTCAAATACTTAGCACCACAGCCAGAAATAACTGGCCGTGTAACCTTGAGCAAGTTACTTAACCCCAACTGCTTAAAAAAAAAAGAATGCAAATGCATCATTGTAAATCTATCTTCACTATTAGATAAACAACTCAAAACATATTTTTCTAGTGGCAGGTAGTTTTTTTGTATTTGTATAGTTAATCTCCAGCAAATAATATGCTTGTTAGAATTGGACTTGTACCAAATATACCTCAAGAAAAAAAGACACATTTGACATTATTTCCTTCTTGCAATGCCTTACCACCTCCTCTCAATCTATATCTATTACTTCATTTGAATCCTACTCCTTCTCCAAAAAACATTCCCTCATTACCCTATTTTACTTAATTCCCCATCTTCTGTCCCTTCACATTTGTGCATACAATGGATATTACATTATCATCCACTTACAGTCAAGTGGCAGTGCAAGTAGTGGCCTGTACTGTACTTGAAATGAGAGATGTATTTGCAACCTAGCTGTGTAACCATGGAGAGTAAGGCACTTAAACTCTTGAATCTCAGTTTTCTCATTTATAAAATGGGGAGAATAATAACTTCAGTACCTATTTCAAAGGGTTGCTAGGAGGATGAAATGAGAAAAATGCATATAAGAGTGCCTTGGGATTCCCAATGCACTACAAAAATGTCATCTATTAATACTAGTGGTTATGTGGTACTCTTATCAGTTTTCTAGTTGTTCATGTTCATGATGTGCTTGAAGGAACACAGGGCTGGGAGTAAAATGACTTGCTTTGAGTGCTGGCTCTTTCACTGATTAGTTATTTATCTTGGGCAAGTTTATCTCTTTGGGTTCAACTTCTTCATTCTTGTAAAATGATGAAGTTAGACCATTTGATCTCTGAGTTACCTTCTACTCTAACCTTCTGGCTCTACAAGTGTGTCCAGATAAATTATCATCTTTTTTTAAAAAATTCTCCAAAAATCAAGTTTATTTTCTATGAACATATCAAACAAAATTCTGGGCTTGAACACCATCCCTTCCCTTCTTGATTGGGGAGGATCCTCTGTGCAGGCCAAGAACACTGATTTTCAAGAGAGGATAGATAAGGTGGAAGATGACATTTTCCATGACTTCCATGAAGAAATTGGTGTAGAAAAATTTGTAAATATGAAAAACAGTATGTGAAATATCAACAAGAAATTGATAAAAAAAAAAAAGAGGCTGGAGTTAGAGAAACTGAAGACTCAGCTAAATATTCAGCTTGAATATAGACATAAGTTGTAATCTTAAGAATGCGCCTTCATCTTCCATATCCACTCCACCTCTCAGAAGCAGGTTCTTAGCAGATAGTCCACAAACTTACAAAAAATTAGATATCTAATTTAAAACATATTTTGGTAGCTTGGTACCAATATTGGTATTTCAATATAGTTGATTTCCTCACATCTAAAAATAGGGATAATAGCATCTACATCACAGGGTAGCTGTGAGGATTAAATGAGATGCTATTTATAAAAAACATTTAGCACAATGCCTGGCACAGAGTAGGGGCCGTTTAAGTCCTTGTTACTTTCATCTTCCCTTTCCTTCTTAATCATATTTAATTTACATTTTTGTATAAAATTTGTTTTTCATACATTTAAAAATGTTCTGAGAAGAGGTGTATGAGCTTCACTAAATTGCCTATGAGATTCTTAGCATACACAAACCTTGTAATAATGTCTACTACAGTCTACCAAATGAATTCAGGAGGCTTTTGTGATGAGAGACTTCTTACTGCAAACCGTTATGTGGATTTTTTACTTGATATATTTCTGCTCAGTACTAACAAAGTCCTATTCTAATTTCTTGTTATGGTGTTGAGCTGACAATGGGTTCTTGAAAATTTTGCCAGAACACCATATTTGAAAGGCTGTACCCAACTATGCTTTGAATGGGAGATTAGCAGCAGGCTATATGTCTAATGTTAACAGTAATAATATACCTGAACATTGAGAAGCTCATCACCAGAAATATGACTATCAGGTGATCAATTTTTTTTGGTCACAGAAATCTATGAAATGGATAAAAAGGGAAACTGACCTTTTGTCCTGTGTGGCCTGTTTCTCTTTCCACAATCATGGTGGTCACTCCACTAGCTATCATCTTCACTTGGTGACCTCATTGCCTAGATACACATAGCATCCTGAGAAATGGAACACAGGAAAAATTTCAGAGTTTTCATCTGTTGATTGGTGACAAGAAAAACAATATTAGCTAGAATTTAAATAACACTTTAAGGTCTTCAAAGTAGAAGAAAAGGAAGTAGAGGCTTCTTAGTACCAAAAATTTCTTAGAATATCTACAAACATTAATCTATCTCTTGGTATTCTGTTTGCAATCTTTGTCAAGTGACCAAATCATTAACATGCTACTGGAGGAATTAAACTATATTCACATGACATTTTTCCCCAGAAATGGAATGTACAAAGAATTTTTAGCCAAATGGAAGGTTGGTTCCCAAGTTTTCCTCAGAAGAGTGAATAATAGAATTGGCCATGTTATCCTTATACAAGGGCAACAAGAGGCATTACTTCATGGGAAAATTGATCCTTTTGCAATGACAAGCTCTGGAGTCTAAGCAACTATAACATGATGAATTTAATTGCAGGTTATATGATGTCTAGTGTGGAAAATGAAGAAGTAAAGAGTTATCTTGACTATTTGTGAGCTTAGGTACGAGTCTTTTGTGTTTTATTCTTGGTTAAATAAAACCAGTCCAATAATGTACCTTGCTAGACCAACTATTTGCATGGGAATTGAAGGTATTTTCCTTTTTTTAGGGAAGACCTAGACATGAGCCAAATAGGACTATGGGTGAGGGTAAACACCTGTAGTGGGTGACATGAATTCCTAAGTTGATGAGAGGGGGAATAAGCATTTTATACTTCACCTTCTATGTATCAGGTACTGTGCTAAGAACTTCATAGATATCGTTTCATTTGATCCTCACAACAACCCTGCAAGGTAGGTACTGTTGTTATCCCATTTTACAGTTGAAAAAAATGAGACAAACAGAGATTAAATGATTTGCCCAGTGTGACACAACTGGTTATGTATCTGAGGTAAGATTTAAGCACAGGTCTTCTCTGCCTCCAGTGCGCCACCTAGCACCTCATGGGCAGAACTGCATGAGCCACAGACCCAGTGAGAATCTTCTCAGATTTAACCTGGTTCATATGAGTCCGGAGCTGATCTTCAGTAGTGTGGCCCACAATACATATATTTTATTTAGTGGCTGCAGTGCACCACTGAAGTGGAGACCAAAAGGGGGATGACAAAATACCATTCTGTAAACTAGAATTTGGAATCAAGAAATGAAGGCCAAAGTTCTTGAGGTTATTCAGAAGATTTGTTCTTCTATATCATGAATCTTTTTTTTTATTTTAAAGAAAAGACCCAGAAGATACTGGATGAAACTGGCATAAAATTACATAAAAAAAGAAATAATCTTTAATTTAGCAGAAAAGAAAGATAGCTATAAAAATAATAGTCACTTAAGATTAATTGTCTTTGTGTAGTCAGATCATGGTCTGATTATAATAGAGATCCAAGTAAAGATCAATTTAGAGCAGATAAAGATATGCCATGAGTTCCTTCATTTGCATGGCCCTTTATTACAGCTGAGTTTCCAGCAGGGTGTTTGGGGTCATTATAGTTATGGCAAGTATGTCTTAAATTCCCATTTTATTTCATTCTCTATTACAGACCAGGCAGGGTATTTAAATTCAATCCTCCAGGGCGGCCAGGTGGCGCAGTGAGTAAGAGCACCGGCCCTTGCGAGGGGATCCGGGGATTGGTTCTGGCCTCAGATACTTGGCACCCACACAAAATAACTGGCCGTGTAACCTTGAGCAAGTTACTTAACCCCAATTGATTAAAAAAAAAATTCAATCCTCCAATATTTAACTAAATCTCAATAGTAAGTAAAATAACAAATGGAAATCAAACAAGGAAATAATTCTTTGTCTTCAAACACAAAGGGGCAATGTCTCCTCTGGAAATTCATATAGAGCCAAAAAAAGCTATCTTTTTCTGTGAAGGCAGATGGGGTGAAGTGAAAAGTCAAATGTTCTTGTCTCCTCTCAGTCTTGGTAGTTGGAATGGAAAGCTGCTATAGCTTCTCGAGTGTAAGCATTCACTTGATTGGCTCTAGGGCCTTTAGATTTCTGCTAGGCTTTCTGAGTTTGGATCCTTCTTTACCGATTCACCCAAATGGCCCTTATTGCTTCTTCATTGATAATAGCAGGCTAGCTGAGCCCTCTCTACCTCCATTGACTGTCATGTTTTTAACTACTTCACTTTTTTAGCCTTCCTCCTTTCAGAAAACTCTACTAGCTATAGTCTTCACTTGGTGATATAATTGCCTAGATGCACATAGCCTCCTGAGAATTGGAGCACAGGAAAAATTTCAGAGTTTTCATCTGTAGATTGGTAACAAGAAAATCAATAATATTAGCTAGCATTTAAATAACACTTTAAGGTCTTCAAAGTTTTTTTTTTTTTTACAGATATTATATCCTCCTTGTAATGTTAGAAGTCAGGTTGTATTATTATGTTGTACTTTAGAAATGAGGAAACTGAGGTGGACAAAGGTTAAGTGATTTGCCCATGGTCACATAGCTAGTAAGTATTGAAAGCCAGATGTGAATTCAGTTTTTGGTTCCAGGTTCAGTGCTTTATTCTCTATGCCACCTACCTAACCCTGTAAATCAGTAGTAAATATGAATTCTAACTTGCATGACCAAGACTATGGAATTACTTTTGTGGAGTTATACATATGTATAAAACTAGATATGAAAGATGTTGACTTCATTAAGATTTTTATTCTGATCTTCCTGTTCCTACCAGGTTGATCAATGAGTTATCCAAACACCCAGGCTGTGGGTCTTCTTGGGAATAGAAGGTGTAGTTCCTGACTTCTTGAAACTTGCCAAATCTAGCATTTCTTGAATAACTTACTCTCATCTGGGAGGCCCCAGGAACCAGAAGTGACAACAGGGAGTTTGGTGAGTCATCATAGCTATCAATAAATTCTGTTGTTCTAAGTCTCTGTCTCTGCTTTACCTAGAAAATGAATTGAAAGAAATTAAAGGTCATGACCTAGTGGGAGGATAATCTTTACCCCTTTTGATTATTTAGTTCTTTGTTTTCAAACCTAAGATTCATATCCAAAGGCCAAAAGTAAAAAGAAATGTAGGCCTCATAAATGTACCAAAAACCATACTGGACATATATGAATCTATAATTATGGAAATGATGCTCATGGAATCACTGATGGTACCTACATGAAGTTAAATTTCTATAATGAAGAAAAAAGATACACTGTTTTAAAACTTCCTGTTGGAATAGATCAGTCAGTTAACCAACATTTATGAAGTAACAACGATGTGTCAGGTACTGTGATACATGCTGGAAAAAATAAGTGAAAGAAAGTCCCCTGCTCCCAAGGAGCTCACAATGTAATTGAGGAGACAACATATAAATACAAGCAATCCATATGTGTGATAAATTGGAAATGACCAACAGAGAGAAGTCACTAAAATTAAGAAGGATCCAGAAAGGCTTCCTGTAGAAGGTGGGATTTTAGCAGGTAATTGAAGGAAGCAGCAGAAGCCAGGAGGCAGAGATGAAGAGGGCAAGCATTCCAGGCATGGGGGACCACCAGTGAAAATACAAGGTGTTGGGACAGGGAATATCTTGTGGAATGAGCTAATTGGAGTGAGTTAAGAATATTAAGGAGGCCACTGTGATTGGATCTCAAAGTATTTGGGTGGGTGGATAAAGTACAAGAAGAATGGAAAATTCAGGATGAGGAGAGAATGTAAAGAATATGGAATGCCAGAGTACTTTATATTTGATCCTGGAGATGATAGGGAACTATTGGAGTTGACTGAATAAGGGGGTGACGTGATCAGACTTGTACTTAAGAAAGATCACTTTGGAAGCTGAGTGGAGGACTGACTGGAGTTCGGAGAAAATTTTGACAAACACACCACCAAGCAGGCTATGACGCTGTGCAATTATGTTGGATTTTTAACTAGTTGTGGGGCAATTAGGTGGTGGTGTATAGAATACTGCAACTGCAGTCAGGAAAACTCATCTTTCTGAATTCAAATCTGACCTTGAACACTTTCTACCTGTGTGACCCTGGGCAAGTCTCTCAGCTCTGTCTGCTTCAGTTCCTTCACCTGTAAAATGATCTGGAAAGGGTGGCTAGGTGGTGAAGTGAATAAAGTACTGGTCCTGGAGTAAGGAGGACCTGAGTTCAAATCCAGCCTCAGACACATAACACTCACTAGCCATGTGACCTTGGGCAAGTCACTTAATCCCAATTGCCCTGCCCTCTTCACTTCAAAATGCAAAAAATAAAAACAAAAAACTTCAATTTTGGGGCAGCTAAGTGGCACAGTAAATAGAGCACTGGCCCTGGCATCAGGAGGACTTGAGTTCAAATTTGGCCTCAGACACTTGACAGACTGTGTGACTTTGGGCAAGTCACTTAACCCTGATTACCCTCCAAAAAGCAAAATAAAATAAAATAAAATGACCTGGAGAAGAAAATGACAAACCACTCTAGTATCTTTGCCAAGAAAACCCCAAATAGGGTCACAAAGAGTCAGACACAATTGAAACAACAAAACAACAATATCTCAATTGCCTCATCATCTATTTTCTGAGGTGAAGAGAAACAAAGGCCTCATATAATCTTTCAAGTATTCCCAATGGTCCCTAATTTCAGTCTCCAGAATCTAAGAAAATAATAAGGTAGCTGTGCTAACTTCCACATTATGTTTAATGTTTTCTAGGATCAAGGTATGGACTGGAGCTGCGATTTCATTGGTAGAGGAAGCTCCCTCTACCAATGCAGATCTGCATGTCCTTTGCAGTTTATAATCTCAGAGTTGCCTAGGACAATGGGAGGTAAAGTGACTTGTTCAAAGTCACAAAACTAGTATGTGTCATAGGCAATCCTTAAATCTGGGTCTTTATGGTTTAGGTCTCTATTCCCTACTCTATACTGTTTCTTTTAAAGGTTTTGTTCCAGAATTACCAGATTTTTAGACTTGGAAGAGCCTCAGCAGCCAAATAATCCAAACTCATACACCTAAAGAATCTCTGCTATAAAGGCCTAACTCATCTAGCCTTTACTTCAAACCTCTAATGACAGGGAACCCACTGCTTCCTGAGGCAGCCAAGTCCATTTTTGGAGAGCTCTGGTTGCTAGAAAGTTTTTCCTGACATCAAATCTAAATTTGGCTCTTAGTATTGCTCCTGGTTCTCCCCACAGTGGCCAAATAGAACAAGCCTAATCCCTTTTCCACATAACAGCCCTTCAAATACTTGAACAAAGCTATCATATCTTGCCTATGGCTTCTTTCCTCCCAGATTAACATTCCTAGTTTCTTCAGTTTATTTCATATGATATTTACTCAAGACTTTTCACCATTCTAGTGGCTTTCCTTTGGCTACTCTTCCCAATTTATTGAGATCCTTAAACTGTGGTGACCAAGACTAAACATTATTTTTGAGATATTATCTGACTAGATTACAAAAGGATGAACACTTCCCTTTTCTTGGAAATAATGCTCTTTTAGTACAGCACAAGATTGTGTTAGTTTTTTTTTTTTGTCCAGCCCATGACACTCTGGATTAATATGGAATTTACAGTCCATTAATATTCCCAGATTATTTCAGATAAACTGCAATCTGACTAGGCCACCCCCATTCTGTATATGCAAAGCTGATTATTTAAACCTAAGTGTATGACATATATATTCCAATTGAATTTCATCTTTTTGAGTTTAGCCCATTATCCTTTATAGATCTCTCCAGATCTTCACTGTTCTCCAGTGTATAAGTTAACTTTGTGTTATTTCTAAATTTTGTGAGCATACCATCTATCTCTTTATCCAATTTACTGATAAAATGTTAAACAGCACAGAGCCAAACATAGATCCTTAAGGCCCTCCATAGGAGACATTGTACAATGTTGACACTGAACCAATAAACAACTACTTTTTTGAGTATATTTAGCTGGTTCCAAAGTCATCTAATTCTATCATCTCCTAGTTCGCAACTCTTTATCTTTTTAAATTTTTAAAAATTTTTATTTTTTAATCAAATGCTTTATTAACTTCTAGTTTAAATCATTCATTTCTGCAAGATTTTGAGTTACAAATTTTCTGCCCATTTTTCCCCCTACCCACCACCCCAAAAGAGCGATCCCACTGGATATCCCCTCTTCCAATCTGATTTCTCCCATATCTTCTCCCATAACCCCCTCTGACTTTCCAGCAGGGCATTATGGATCTCTATGCCCCAGTGCCTGTATATCTTATTTCCCAGTTACATGTGAAATAATATTAATAATAGTACATATATATTAAACATTTGATTTTAAAGCTTTGAATTCCAGATTCATTCCCTTCCTCCCTTGTCACCCACCCTCACTGGGAAGATAAGCAATTCAATATAGGTTGTACATGTGTAGCTATGCAAAACATTTCCATAGTGGATATATTGTAAAAGACTGACTATATTTCCTTCCCTCCTATCCCACCTCCCACTTCTTCTATTCTCTACTTTGATCTTGTCCTTTTTCAAAGTGGGTGCTTCCAACTTCCCTCCCCCCCCCCCCCCTGCCCTCCCTTCCATCCTCCCCTCTCTCATAGCCTTCCCCCCTACTCTCCTTTAGGGTGAGATAGCCTATTTAGTGTGTATGTCATTCCTTCTCTAAGTCAAATTCAATGAGAATGAGGTTGACCCATTCCCTTTTGCCTTCCTGTTCTTCCCCTCCATTGTGACCATTTTCCCTTGCCTCTTCTATATGAGATAGTTTACCCCATTCTATCTCTCCCCATCTCCTCTCATTATATTCTTCTCTCACCTCTTAATTTCACCTTTTAAGTATCATCCCTTCCTATTAAATTGGTCCTGTGCCCTCTATCTATGTATACCTGTACACATATATACACAATTCACATATGTATTCATATGCCCATATACCCTCCTATATAGACATATATATGTATATGTATACATACATATATGTGTATATATATATACACACATGCACATTTCTATTCCCTTCAACTATTCTCATACTGCTATGTATACCTGTACACATATATACACACATTCACATATGTATTCATATGCCCATATACCCTCCTATATAGACATATATATGTATATGTATACATGTATATGTATATATATACATATATACACAAACATGCACATTTCTATTCCCTTCAACTATTCTCATACTGAGAAAAGTTTCATAAGTTACAATTATCGCTTTTTTCCATGTAGGGATATAAATAGTTCAACTTTGATAACTTCCTTATGATTTTTTTCCCCTGTTTACCTTCTCATGCTTCTCTTGCTTCTTGTATCTGAATGTCAATTTTTCTATTCAACTCTGTTTTTTTTCATCAAGAATGGTTGAAAGTCCTCTATTCCACTGAATGACCATATTTTCCCCTGAAACATGATACTCAGTTTTGCTGGGCAGGTGATTCTTGGTTTTAGTCCCAGCTGCTTTGACCTCTGGAATATCATATTCCAAGACCTTCAATCCCTCAGTGTAGAAGCTGCCAGATCCTGTGTTATACTGATTGTGTTTCCACAAATTGTTTCTTCCTGGCTGCTTGTAATATTTTCTCCTTGATCTGGGAATTCCAGAATCTGGCTATAATATTCCTAGGAGTTTTCTTTTTGGGAACTTTTTTTTCAGGAGGTGATCAGTGGATTCTTTCCACCTCCATTTTGCCCTCTGGTTTTAAAACATCTAAAACATCAGGGCAATTTTCCTTGAGAATATCTTGGAGGATGATTTCTAGGTTCTTTTTTTGATCATGGCTTTCAGGTAGTCCAATAATTTTAAAATTATCTCTCCTGGATCTATTTTCCAGGTCAGTGGTTTTCCCAATGAGATATTTCATATTACCTTCTATTTTTTCATTTGTTTGGATCTGCTTAATAGTATCTTAATTTCTCATAAAGTCACTAGCTTCCATTTGCTCCAATCTAATTCTGAAGGAATGATTCTCTTCAGTGAGCTTTTGAGATTCTTTTTCCATCTGGCAAATTCAGCTTTTTAAGGCATTCTTCTCCTCATTGGCTTTTGAGCCTCTTTTCCCATTTGAGTTAGTCTATTTTTAAGGTGTTATTTTCTTCAGTCATGTTGTTGACTCTCATTTCATAATTTTCTTGCATCATTCTCATTTCTCTGCCCAATTTTTCCTCCGCTTCTCTTATTTGGTGTCCAAAATCCTTGTTTAGGTCCTCTATGGCCTGTAACCAGCTCATATTTTTCTTGGAAGCTTTTGGTACAGGAGTTCTGACTTTGCTGTCTTCCTCCTATTCCATGCTTTGATCCTTTTTGTCCCCAAAATAGGAGTGTAAAGTTGGGTTGCTCTCTTTGCTTTGCCTCCTTTGCCTGCTCATGTTGCCACTAAATTACTTGACTTTTGGGCTTTTTGCCACAGTAGGATTCTGCTACCAGAGTGGGGAGCTTTGTCCCAAACACTAGGGTTTTCTCATCTGCTGAAGGTATTAGTTGGGTGCCCTCTCTGAATCCTCCACACACTCTGGCAAGCTGGTCATACACCCCAGGACCTCCACCCTAGACTGCAATCCAGATCCAAGCAGGTTAAAGCAAGAGCGTTTACCCCTCATACTGGTTGCTTGGTCCCCCTACAATCTGCAGGCTAGGAGCTGAAGCTGCCACATGGTGGTGGCTGCACAGCCATGGCACCTCAGCAGCTTCTCGCCCTGGGGGCAAAGGCTGACCGCACTCCCAAACTATCAGATCCCAAAGTCCACACTGCACTGACTTCTCACTTTGTCCTTAGCATCTATGGGTTGATAATTCTGGAAACTGCCAAAGCTGCTGGTGATCTGAAGGCCCTCTAGCTGGTGGCTGGTCAGGCTACCCTGGGGCTAAAACCTCTGACTCGAGTTGGCCTGGGTTTGGATCCCAGAGCGCTTTGCTGGCTGATTCCTGCTGGCCTGCCAGGCTGTCCTCAGCAGGAGGTTAGCTTCTATGTGTCATTTTTTGAGTTCTGTCCTCTTCATCTTTTTTAACAAGCATAAAATGAGGTACTTTATCAATTGCTTTGCTAAAAATAGGAATAAACTATAGCTACAACTTTCACCTGATCTACTAGTTCACTAGATCTACTAGTAACCATATTAAAAAAAGGAAAAGTTGGTTTGTCATGATCTGTTCTTGATGCAGACATGCTGGCTCTTTGTTATCATTGCTTTCTTTTTCAGAAACTCACTGATTATCCCTTTAAGGATTTGTAGCAGAGGTTTGACCAACAAGTCTGAAACAACTCTGTCCATCAGCTACACAGCATTTGAAAGTTAATTTGGTGGGGGTAAGTTCTTTGAAGAAAATACTTGAAGTTTGAGATTCTACTTAGGGACTGAGGTAGTATAGAGGAAAACATGGGAGCTTGACTTTGATCACTAGTAAAATTTAGAAAGCTTCTGCAGACTTTATAAGCTCTGATAATCTGAATCAGAACTTCTAATTGCATCTGATGTATCATGACACTGCAAAACAAGGCTAGCTGGATTTCTCTTGAAGTTCTAACATTACCTCATGAGGGACTGGGAATGTCTTGTCTAATGCTATCAACTTAGGCCCCTATTCTGGTTTGGTCTCCCAAATAACAACATGCAACAATTAGCAGCCTAGTTTCATCTAACCAATTAATATAAACAAACTTTTAAAAAGATAAAAATAGATAGATATAGATGTTGAGAAACTATTGCAAAAAAAGAAGTAGAAAGCACTCACCTGAACCAGGGACACGTTTTCCTCTATACTAACTCAGTCCCTATGTAGAGTCTCAAACTTAAAGTACACTCTCTGTTCTCTTATTTGGAAACCAGGACATGTGTCTTTCTCCAGACCTGTGGTACTTCTCTCATTTTTCATAGTCTCTCAAATGTCACTAACAGTGACTCAATAACCACATCCATCAGTTCTTTCAGTGACCAGACATGTAGTTCATCTTGATGAAGTGATTTGAATTCATACAAGGCAACTATGTGCTCTAATACTGTCTTCTTACTTTTCTTGGGAGAAAAAAACCTCCTTATTAGATACTTTTGTTGTGTTCTTTCCTCTGCAAAGATCATTCTTCATGGCAGAGAAAACAGAGGCAAAATATTAAGTAAGAAGCTCTTCTTTCTGTTTTCAGTTATCATCATATTTACTATAAGAAGTGGTCCATTTCCTTTTCTATATCTCCTCTTTTCCCTAATATTGTTTAAATAAATCTTTTTATTGGTCTTCAGTTTAGACTCATACCAAATCAATTTCAAACCTACTTGATTCTCTTGGTCTCCAAAATCTAAGATCAATCTCTCTTACTTCATTATGGGTTTTAGTATTCCTGAAACTATTTTTAGAGGACCATGACACATGGACTCTTTGTTTTATTAAAAAAAATTAGTATGGTCATAGCAAATATCAAGAAACGTAAACATTTTCTTATTCAAAGAAGAATAGAAAAAGATTGTATATGACACTGTGAATCTATTGTCCACAGCTTTTTTTTTTTTAAATCTAAGTACAGGTATCCTAAAAGTTTTAGTGTATTTTTCTACACTAAGACTTTTGAGACATCCTGTATATATTAAATTTAACATGGCAGTTACCAAATGCTCTGGTTGATGGTTCCCTTATGAACTTCCTTCTGTTCTCATCTGTGTATTTAAAAAAAATGTTTCATTGATGTTTTTTCTTTCTTATTTTTTGTTATTACTATCTACTACTCTCCCTTGTATTTTCCCTCCCCTGAAAAATATAAAGCCCTCTTTTGTAACAAATAAGTATAGTCAAGGGAAAGAAATCCAATCATTGGTTGTGCCTAAAAATATGTGGCTCATTCTGTACCTCTAGTCTGCTTTTGGCAAAGAGAAAATGCCAGATGATTTCCAGAAAATGTATGCCTCTCATCACTCATATCATGCCTTTGTGCCAGGATTGTGATGTTTTCTCAGTTATTCATCTAGTTCCTCTTTCTGTCCAGGTGGTTTATAGTGTATTCCAATCACAAAACTGCTTTTGTTTTATCCTTCAGTGAATTTCATTAAAAGCTTTCCACTATGCTTTCCCTTCCTTTCATTCCATACTCAAATGAAGGTGCTTTCTGACTATTCCATGTTACTCCAACCTTACCTGCTTTTGAATAAAGTATACTTCTTGAAAGTCATATTTCAGTTATGGGTTTAATCTTTCTAAACCTTGTGTATTCTTTGTGCCACAAGATCATTGTGGCATAGTATCAGTCAACTTTTTTTTCTCTCTGAAGTTCTGCAGCTCATAAAGCAAATATCCTCCTTCCTAGAAATGTTACATATTATACTTTCAAAGAGAATGGTCATTAAAAGGAGATAATTAATATCTCTTTGAAAAGTTTGAAAGTTAGCATGGCATAAACTCTACAAAGGACAGCGAGCTGGCCCCAAGGAAGAAAAATTTGGATTCAAGTGCTGCCTCTGAAACACAATGATTGTATGTCTATGGGCAAGTCATTTAACTTTAGGCAACCCTTTAATACCACAAATTGAAGAGAAAATGCTTACTTGCATTGCTAAAAGGGATTTTCTCTCCTTATACTTCTTGTATCAATGAAATCACAGGTCTTTTGCTTTGAAAAAGTCAAGGGGGAGAAAGTAGGGGTTTTGTACCAAATAAAAAAACTATGTGTGAGACCTTATTAAAAGAACTTTTAAAGAAAAATATAACAGAAAAAGTAGAAAGGAAAAGTCACTCTTGGAAGATTTTTATGCATTGTACTTTAAAGTTCTAGTAGCTATATTGTTTCTCAACTTCAATTCAATTCAACATATTTACCAAATGTTAACTCTGTGTAATACACTGGGGATACAAAGAATAAAACACAAGAATACCTCAAGGAAATTAACTTTATACTGGAACGATACAGCAAGTTTAGAGACAACAGGGAAAATCAGGATAAAATAGCTATTAACTGTGCTCATCTCAAAAGAAGATGCAGAAATAAAGACTCAGTACATTCTAGGCATGGTGAACAACAAGTGAGTAGATTGATTTCTCTGAAACATAGATTGTGTGAAGACAAGTCATATGAAATAAATCTATAAAGATAGGTTGTGGTTAGATTATGAAAAAGCTTTAATAGCTAGTTATTTTTTTTTTAATCCTAGAAGCAATAGAGGTCACTCAAAGTTGTGGTGGTTTTTTGTTTGTTTTGTAGAGGAGTATTGTAGTTAGACCTATGCTTTAGGAAGATTATTTTTGCAGTTCTATGAAGAATGCATTAGAGAGGGGAAAGAATGGAGGCTAGGAGACCAGTTAGGAGACTTAATGAAAACAATGGAGAGGCTATGAGTGCCTTAACTAGGCTGTTGATTGTGTGAGTAGAGAGAAGAAAAGGAATGCAAAAGAAGTAGAAGAGATAGGTCTTGGCAACTGATAGTGTGGGGGAAGAGGGAGAGGGAAGAACCTAGGAAGCTTTCAAGATTATAAACCTGCATTACTGTGAGAAGAGTGGTACCCTCAACAAAAATAGTGAAGTTTAGAGAAGGGAGGCTTTGAGGATGGGGAGAATAGCAAGATCTATCTGAGATGGCAAAACACATCCTGGTGGCATTTATTATAATGTAGGACTAGAATTCTAAAGATAGGTATTGCTAGATTTATAGATTTGGTCAACTGTATAGAAACAGTAATTGAACCTGAGTATCTAGGATTAAGGCACTGTTTGGCTGAACCCATGGGGCCTAGGGCATTCTTCCTTTCTTGTCTAGTACCTACCGTGTTTCCCCGATAATAAGACACTGTCTTATTATATTTTTTTGGAACAGAAAAACACCAGAGGGCTTATTTTCAGGGGAGGGCTTATTTTAATGAACATTGACAGCAATTTTAATAAACAGGTAAATGTGAACAAAAAAATGTACCTTTATTCAATAAGCAAATCACTGGGGAAGAACAGGATGACGCGCTCACTGCTGCAGCTCTGATTGGATGCAGCTCGGAGCGCGGCATGCGTTTCACCCGGGGGGGGAGGACGGTGCATACAGAGGGTACCATAATGTAGCGTGTAGTGCAGGGGATCACCTTCACTACAGTAGCAATCTCAATAGGGCTTATTTTCGGGATAGGTCTTATTATTGGGGAAACACAGTAGGTATGTTCTGACAGTGTTTAGTAGTGAATATCCTGGTGTCTGGTGAGAGGGAGCTCCTTTTTCTCACACTTGTTGCTTCATGAAGTTCACCGCCATAGGTGACTTTAATTTAGACAAATGAATTATAATAAATAATGTAATGGGCACCTAGGTAGCATAGTGAATAGAGTACTTGGCATAGAATCAGAAAGACCTGAGTCCAAATCCAACCTCAGACACTCACTCTGTAACTCTGGTTAAGTCACTTAAGCTCTGTTTGCCTCAATTTCCTCAACTATAAAATGGGTATAATAATAGCACCTACCTCCAAGGGTTGTTGTGAGGATAAAATGAGAAAATAATTATAAAACACTTAGTACAGTACCTTGTTATATATATATATATATAATATGTATGTGTGTGTGTATATATATATGAGTAGGCACTATATAAATGCTAGCTATTATTATGATTATTTCCCCCTCCCAATAAATTAGATTATGACTCAAAAACCTAAGGAATTCAAAAAAGGAGGGAAGAAAACAAGGTACTAAATGAACAATATGAATCAGGGTATAGAACAGGCAGGTTACTTCTACATGCAAAGGAATACTAAACATAAAAGATTCACAGTGTATATTAACAAAATGGAACAGAATTCTATTACAACTTATGATCACTGTTACAATATGCCAGGAAGCTAATCAGAATATAAAGCACTTTTCAGAATGGCTAATCAGGTATATTACATCACACTTCATCTGGTCACTATCCACACAACTCCTGATATGTTTTTGTTTTACGTAAAATGGGCCAGACCAGGGTTAAACATTTTGTCAGTGGATGAATTTTCAATATAGCAGTCCCCCCCCTCCAACCCCCCAAACAGCTCCAACCCACTACTTCTAGTCCTTTCAAACTTATTAGGTTACCTCAAATCCTAGACACATCTAACCTGGGATATTAATTTGCCTGAGATTAGGAAAGAACAAACACAAAAGGGACAAAGGTAGGACTTCGTGCAAGCCCATGCACTTGAGTTCATGCTTGAATTGGGAAAGGACAGTGGAAGCACAGTGATGTCGAGGTAGAGAAAGACATCCTTTCCCAGCCCTCATTGAAGTCATATGATACCACCTGGAGAGTACTTGCCACATGGAAGGAGGGGACTATTGAGGGTGTTCTGAACAATTTTAAAATGCCAAATTCTTTCATCAATTGACCACTATTTGGTCATAGGCAGCCAGGAAGTTACATCCAAAAAGGAAGCCAAGCTATGAGTCACTTGGAGTTGTGGAAGTTTCCAGAGCAGCTCTGGGCACATGGTCCCTGGGATGACCACTACAGGTCAATTCAGGTTTGTTACAAATAGATGATATCACCAAGGGTAAATGTGTAGAAATAGTAGAGAAGGTCAAGGACAGCACTGAGGCAAACACACTTAGGGGATAGGCTATAAATAAAAAAAAAAATACAGGGAACAAGCAGTCAGGTAGAAGGAGGAGCTATTCATCCAAACAGGGAAGGAGAGAGTGGGACTGGGAAGAGGTATCAGAAACTGCAAAGAGGTCCAGGGGCATGAGAAATTAGGAAAATTGCATTTAACTTAACATTTTTGAGAACATTGTGAGAGCAGTTTTAACAAAGTGGTCAAGTTGAAAATCATATTGCAAGGGTTGAGAAGTGAATGGGTTAGTAGGACATATAGGCAGTAAACATATGCTTCTCTTCAGAGTGACATTATCACAGAGATATTATCACAGCCAGTGAAGACAGTACAAATTTCGGATTGAATCACTGTAAAAAATAGCAACAAATTTAGATTCCATGAATGATGAGGTTTGCCAGTGAATAAAATAAAGGAACATGTGCTGATGAACCTGCAATTCGAGGTTTGTGAGAAAATTGCATAATTAGAAATAAAAATGGTGGAATAGTCTTCATGTTTAAATGTAAGTTACAGAATGGAAAATAACGACTTTTCTTTTTAAAAATTAAAAAAAATAAGATAAGCCTATATGTGATGTATTATAAAAGTAGTGAAAATAAAATAGAAATATCCTTAGTATATCAACTTGTCTATATTCTCTAGTCTGATTATTAATGAACATATTTTATAGCCGAGTATTTTTCAAAATAAGCTTTTATGGTTATCATCATAAAACTTTTGAGTCTAAATATTTATTTAGTTGGTTTATTTACTCAACAGTATCATTTTCCAAAATACCTCAGAGCAAAATACAGTGGAATCATTGGTGTATGTAAACTATTTAGAATGGTTAGCTGTTAGTAATATATACTTTATATTACTTTTAAAAAAATATGAGAATATCATTAAGTGGACACATTCAATACTATCACTCAATTAAGGTTGGGCATTTTACAAAACTAGTTTTATATAATAGATTGAAAAATAAGAACCAAGGAAGGCAGAGCATTCCACAGATGTCTCACAATAAATTAAAAAAAAAAATCTGTCTGAAGTTCCATAAAATTCCCTGAGGCTTATAATTGTTACTTTCTATGGGAACACAGTACCTGTGTGATTGCTTAGTAAATCTTATATTGGTAAATAGAAGGTGGGTAGAACTCAACATTATCAGCAATATAGCCACTAAATCTCACATTGCATTAGTACTTAAAGATTAAGTATGATCAATAGGATTTAATGCTTGGTTACCATTCTTCTCTTTCCTCTTCAGATCTAATCTTTATCGAGCAAACTCCCAGTAAGGAAATTCCTTCTACCAGTGCAGCTTGGCATCTCCTCTGCAACTTGACCGTCAGAGGATTTTCTTGTTCACTAAAAGGTTATGTGATTTGCCCAAAGTTTCATATTCAACAGGCCAAAAATAAAATGTAGCAGAAAGTTGGGCAATAATATAATAAGTTTTGCCAATAAAGAGAACATCAATTTATATACTTTAATCCAAGGGAAGACCCACAGTTAGGTGCCTGAGTCATTTCCTTGAGAATGTTTGCATTACTAATTTTGGTATGTCTAATTTTGCCACTAAATTAATTGTTTAAGAAGGAAAATAACTTGCTTACAACATTAATAATTCTATAATGAGGTATTACTGTGTATTATTACTCTGAAGCATAAAAACAGTAAGGAAAAGTATTTCAAAATTTAGTAGGCAGGCACACTAGGCAATAAAACGCTCCCAAAACTGTAGTTACTTTATTTTGGAAGAAAAATGTTCTAACCAGATGCGTGGCTAGGTATTCCTCCAGGGACACTCCATAACGAACATTAGAAATTAACACCTGAACTTTTCACTTTTTCGTGCACATACATACACATATTGTGCTTCAAATGCGGTGGGAGCAAAACCTTTTTCTTTCTTTTCTTCCCTTCCCCATAGAAAATGATAACTACTCTGCAGCTTGGAGGCTGGAATTTTGATTCGCCACTTCCTGCCGGCTCTAGCACCCTGCAGTAGGTCGTGTTCCCACCCAGGCCGAAGTTATTTATTATACTTTTGTTACTTATGTAATACAATCCCATTTCATGAAACAGTATAATGGAAACGAAACTGAAACTAGCAGCTTGGCAACCAGGGTAAAACTCCCAGGGCTCGTTGCTCGGCAGCGGGACATCCACCCGCACTCGGGGCACGGAGATGCCGCTGCCAGGACTTCTTGTTTAACGAGACCAAAGAGATTCTGAAGTCGGCTCCGACGCTGGGAAGCTGCACCGGGGGCTGGGAGAGGGGCTGACGAAAGGGGCCAATGAACGGCAATTCAGACTCTTTTCAAGTCGGGCCGCCGCGCGGCGGAGGCTTTAGCAGGCACTTGCTTGAACCCAGCGGGGAGGAGAGGAAATAGAAGCGGCCGTTTGATGATCAGCTATAAATCACAGCTTCTCGGGGACAGGCGAGCCCCTGGTCTGGCGTAGGAGGCACATGGCCCCAGTTATGACAGGGGGAGGAAGGCTGCTCGAGGGAAAGTGCTGAGCTCTACCGTTCACAATCAATGCGGGCCCTCATCCGCTTCCCTCCTCCCTACTCAACGTAACAGCAAAAGCCTTGGCAGCTTTCATCACCTTCCCCACTCTCCCTCCTCCGGAATTAGGGCCCAGAATATGGGGCGTGGGGGTGGGGAGACAGGACCCCTCCCTCCCCAGCTGCGCAGAAAGTTCCATCCAGAGGTGACGGCTAAGGGGTCCCGCTGCGCAAGCGCACTCAAGAGCCGGGCGGGGTTGTAAAGGGACCCCGGGCTGCCGGCGTCTCGGCTTTTCTGAGAGGTTCCAAATGTTCCCGCTAGCAGACACCGCGCGCACGTCTCCGGGAATTGGCCCCGGTCCCAACGTGTATCCGTGTGTGCCATTCCAGTCCCTGCAGCACGCACACATGCACACACATACACATTAACCTCTTCCTCATAGGCCAAGTTCATTTTAAAAGGAGCGCGGGTGAGCCGCCTCCGAACCCTCCACACACCACTCCAACACCCCTTCCCCAGCTCGATAGCCCCTCCCTGTCGCGTACTCCAACATCTTCCAACTAGCCTCCCCTTCACCAGTCCCGAGGAGAGCTCTAGTGCGCAGTCGTGGTAACCAAGGCGGCCGAGTCTAGTGAGGATTTAAAATCGACAGCACATGCGCAGTGAGAATTCTGTTGCCGGCGAGGGCGGCCCTCCCTGCTCCCCCCTCCCCCTCCCTCTGCCCGCCCCCGGCCCCTCCTCCTCTTCCCCCCTCCCCTCATTGGAGCCGCGGCGGCGGCGTTATCCACAGGCCGGGGGGAGCGGCCATCTGTAATGGGGCGGGCGGAGAGGGGGAATGGGGAGGGGGGGCAGCCGAGGGGGCGGGCCCAGCCGCCGCGCAGCCGGCACAAGACGCCCCGGAGGAGGGGACCGGGCGGCGGGCGTGCTACGTCTACCCGAAGCCCGGGGCTTCTCGGTCACTCTCCGGCCCCTGCTATTCGGGCACAGACAGTACAGAAGACAGCAGCACAGAGCAGGAACCCGGACCGAGGAGGAGGAGGCCGCCGCCGAGGCTCCAATGAGGGGAGGGGGGAAGAGGAGGAGGGGCCGGGGGCGGGCAGAGGGAGGGGGAGGGGGGAGCAGGGAGGGCCGCCCTCGCCGGCAACAGAATTCTCACTGCGCATGTGCTGCTGTCTTCTGTACTGTCTGTGCCCGAATAGCAGGGGCCGGAGAGTGACCGAGAAGCCCCGGGCTTCGGGTAGACGTAGCACGCCCGCCGCCCGGTCCCCTCCTCCGGGGCGTCTTGTGCCGGCTGCGCGGCGGCTGGGCCCGCCCCCTCGGCTGCCCCCCCTCCCCATTCCCCCTCTCCGCCCGCCCCATTACAGATGGCCGCTCCCCCCGGCCTGTGGATAACGCCGCCGCCGCCGCCGCGGCCCCCGCTCCGGGGCGTGTGACTCGGGAACCCTTGAGAGAGCTAGCGAGAGACCCAGAGAGAAAGGCCGGAGCCGCCCACCAGGAACGTGCTGAGCGCCGGAGACCGCCAGCGTCCCCGGCCTCGACCCTGTCTGTCCCGGTCCCGGCCTCCCAGCCTCAGCCCAGCCCGGGCCCGACGCCTCCGCCACCGCCTGCGCTCCCTCCCCCTCCTCCCTGCCTCCCTCTCTCCCTCTCCGTCTCCCTCCCGCCTTTGCTCCCTCTCTCCTCTCTCCTCCCACCCCGGCGGCGGCGGCCCAGACACCGAGGGGGGAGAACGAGCGAAGGAGCAGCCGGCCTGGAGCAGCGCCGGGGCCGCACCGCGCGGCCGGCAGCTCTCGGTGTCTGTCTCTCTGTCTGTCTCTGGGGGGGTGGGTGGGGGGGTGGGTTTGTGTGTGAGCTTGGAGTGGGGGGTGGAGGCCTTGGAGCCTGGAGGGCAGGGCTGCGGGGCTGTGCTCCGCCGCCGCTCGGGAGAGCCAGGGGGCGGGGTTGCTGCTGCTGCTCTTGCCGGCTACCGAGCCTACTCTGTCTGGGGTGAGTGAGTGCCAGTCGGGTCTGTGAGTGTGTGAGTGTGAGTGAGTGTGTCGTGTGTGTGCGCGCGCGTGCAGGGGGTGGGGAGGGTTCGTGTGCTTGCAGTCGTCTCCGCTCGGGGAAGAGAGGCGGCCGGCGGAGAGAGGGTGAATGGATCCGCGTGTGGCCTGGATTCAGCCCGAGCAGAAAGGACCCGCTAATGCTCTCTGGATGCAGATCTGGGAGACCTCGCAGGGAGTGGGGCGGAGCAGCTCTAGCTACCCGCCGTATTTCTGTCTCAACTCTCCGGCCCTGGACACGACCGCTGCCGCCTCCTCTCCCTGCACCCCTGGCGGCGGGAGCCACAGCTGCACCCCACTTGTCAAAGCTGGCCCTGCCGCGGCTCTCCCGGCTCCGACCCCCGGCGGCGGCGGCGGCAGCAGCGGCAGCCTCTCCTCGGCCTCCTCGCCTCCGCCGTCGGCGGCGCTGCCGGTGCTGCTGACCGGACTGGTCCCCGCCACCGCGGTCGGGACGGCTGACAGTGGGCGGCGGCTGCAGAAGTCCCCCTCGGTATCCTCGTCGTCGTCCACCTCTTCCAACAACGAGTCTGGCACCGAGAGCCCCGGCTTTTCCTCCTCATCGTCGTCCTCGTCCTCGAGCAGCGCCTCCTCCGGCCGGACTCTGTCGGGGGGCGGCGGTGGGACCTTACCTGGCAGGGGAGGAGGCGGAGGCCCCGGCGCCTTTTTTAACTTCAATGAGAACAAACTGAACAATCTCAACAGCGTGAATGGCCATCACCACCACCATAACCCGCACAGTGGAGCCAACAGCAACCTCCTGGCGCCGCCGCCTCCTCCTCCCCCGCCGCAGCCGCAGCAGCAACAGCAGCCGCAGCAGCAGCAGCAGTCCCAGCCCCCGCCCCCTCCGTCGTCTGCCCCCGCCCCAGCCAACTCCATCCAGCAGCACCAGTACCACCCGGGCCGCAGGAAAAGGGAGAATAAAGCTAGCACTTATGGGATGAACTACCTGCTGTCCGGGAGCCGGGGGGCGGCTCTGAACAATAACCACCTCCCCCAGGAGCAGCAGCAGAGACCTGGCACCCCCTGGAAGACCAGGACTTACAGCCCGGGCATCCAAGGGTGAGTAATGGCTTGCAGAGAGCGGACAGCGCTCGGAGGGTTAAAGTAACGGGAACCTGGGGATGCAGGGTGGGATGTAATTGTTCTATTGCAGCCATAAATGTTAGGAAATGGCGTGCTAACGTGTGTGTATTGGGGGAAGGGGAGTGACCGGCATACCCTAACGTATAGAGAAAGGAGGGGCTTAAGGGGCAGTGGTTATTTGGTTTCTTTCTGAAGTGCAAGACTTTTATGGGGGGTGGGGCAGAGCAACGGATGCTTGGTTATACAAAGTAGTGTGGAACAGGCTATAAAAATAGCTAGAGAGCTTGGGGATTAAGTCACAGCCCCTTATGGAAAACATTTATTCAAGTCACTGTATCCCCTATTGCCGTAGTGAAGAAGGGCAATTGAAGTGTACACGAAAGTGATTGTTAGGGTGTTTAGATAGCAAGGAGGTTCCCGCTTTTAAATTTTCTGCTCCTTATTTGGCACAAAACCTGGAAAAGAGACCTGGGTGCTGCTAGAGATCAGGTCTAACTAGGGATCCCGCAGAAAGAGCTGGGCAGACACGTGAACTGTAGGGTACCAGTAAAAAGTCACTTGTACTGAATCAGACAGTGTCTAGCAGCAGAAGACGTTGCTGCTGAATAATTTCTTTTGAAATTATTCATTTTCATGAATTTAGAGACAAATTAAATTGCTCCAACCTTTGAGGTAAGTTTGATATAATTTATAACTATCTTTGTCTTTAAAGGGAAAAGTTTCAATTTTAATAACAGCTAAGATCATGAAACTGACAGATGGAAGGGAAAGACTACTGGAGTATTACATATGGCTTTTCTATAGTGGTACTGTGCAAAACTACTAATCACTTAGGAAAGGAAATATTAATGTTTCTCCACCTTTTTATACAGGGAGTACATTTAAGTATTCTTGTATAACTTGTCTTAAAGGAAATTGGCATGGGGTTTTGATTGTGTAAGTTTTATTATTAGGATGTTCAGTTACACTTTTTTTTTAAAGGTAAATGCAAACAGTTTTAAAGACAAGAAAATTGTGGTGTGTAATGCATTAGATTATTAGATTTTTATTAGATTTTTCTGTAATAATGAATTGAATAGCCTAAAGACTAATTCAGGAGTTACAGCTTTTATATTACAGTTAAACTATGGTTAAGTGGTCATACATTACATTAAAAAAAAAACTGAAACAATTGTAGGTCTTTAGTCTCAGCTTTCATAGTAGTTATTCTCTTAGTGGAAGCTGTGCCTGAAAATACTCAGTTCACTTAAAAAACTTTGTTATATCTGAATTTTGGTGAAAATATTGAACCTGGAAGTTTCAAAAAAATGGTTTCCACTTTGCTACTATCCTAAGTAATGAATGCTTAAAAGTAATGAATGCTTACAAATTCTTACTTTTCTGTCCCTTCCATCATCTCTCATTTTAGTATTTGTATAATTGAGAATTTGGAAACAAAGGCAAAGGTTTTCTTCTTTTTTGACTTCATTTGAATTCATTTCAATAAATATTTATTAATAAGTACTTCTTGTGTGAAAAGCACTGTGCATGCTGTTTGGGACATTCTTGTGTTATGGGCAGTTAGCATTTATTATTATGCTTTTCCAAGCAATCTAGACAATAAGCCATACGCAACATAGAAAATATAACTTAAATCTTTTTAACCTGACACATCCAGATTTTGCAGCACTATAAAGTTATTAAGGATACTGATTATTGTTGTCCTACAGATGTGTGGGGGAAAAAGTGATAGTAAAGGATTCTATTTAAACTAGGTCTCTCAATTTTTATTGTGTGTTTTTAAAAAATTAGTTCAAGTACTTTGGAATGCATGGAAATTGATACTTGAGAGTATGCCTGATACATTATAGCCACTTGCCCATTTGTTTCACCTGGTTTGAATTTGAAGTCTAAATCTGTGGCTACTTAGAATGCTTAGTGGGATAATGAAGAGAGCTTTAAACATTTTTTAAATTATTTTTTAGAGCTTCCTAAGTAGAGATTGAACTTGGAAATTTGAATAATATGTTTGTAAATTTTGTAGTACCAGTACACTTAAAAGTATTTGAGTAGAATTTTGTCTTGTTACTAAACAAAATGAGACATGTATGTCCTATAAGGAACGTCTTATTTACAGGTAGTTAAATACTGTCCATCTTGGGAGGCATGTCTGGCATACATGTCAGTGCTTTGCCAAATGAGTCTGCTGATTGTACCTTGCACCCTAGTTGTCCTCATTGTTTTGTTTGTTTATCATTACTTACCTCTGCACTGTTAGGTAGCAGGACATTTTGTGGACTGTGGAAAGTTGCTTATGCCGCTGCTAGAATTAGTGGTATAAACACTGAACATCGGTTAGTTCTAGTGATGTTCAAAATGCTTAGGGACTTTTATCTAACCTGTGACCTCAAGAATTCACACTTTCCCCTATTTCCTTTGAAATGCTTGCTTATATTATTGTAAACTGAAGGCAAGCTCACTTTTGCATTAAAGAAAAGAGAGACTGATGGCTTGTCACCTACTTCCTGAAGGGACTTAGGCAGTGGCCCACTTATTATGTTGCTGTCATATTACCTATTCCTCTCCACTGATGGACGAAAATTTGAAAGTTAGAAAATCAGAGTTGTGTCAGAGATTGAGGTAGAAAAGACTATGGGTTAATCCTTATCCACTTTGATACATGTGGAAACCTAGGCCAGTCATAAACTACTCCTGAAGCTTCTGCATTGGGGCCTGAACCTGTGATTTGTGTATATGCCTAATGTGATGGTTTAGCACACTACAAAGGATTCAATTCACTTGCTCCTGGAAAGGAACCGACCGGGAATAATAGATAAAAATTTGGAATTTTTAGTTGCTTAATTGATCAGCTGTGGAGGATCTGTTGCTGAAATTGCTTATCTCCTTGATAGTTTCAGATTTGGTTGTGGGATTAGGGTATGGAATTGTAGCTTTAACCCATAGGCCAATTGGACATTTGCCTGATGGCCGATGTGGCAACTTGTACTTTTCTGGAAAATTGTAGGGGGAAGGTCAACATTGACTTTCTACCCTTAGAACAAGTGTCTTGGCATTATGAGTATTTGCCCAATCTACTTGTGGAGTTAATTGAATCTTGATTGTATGATAAGGCAAAAATCAGGTCAAAGGGTAAAAGGGGCAGCACAAATGGGAACTTTTAGAAAGAAAAAGGGGATCAGTGAAATGTTTGCTTGGGTTTTCCTAATCTATATTAGTTTATTGGACACTGTTATTCTTTTTACATTAAAAAAAAGACAGTTTGAGAATAGTTGATAATATTTCAGAGTCAGAAGAAAGATTAAAATTGGGGCTGAAAAAGAAATTTTGTCAGTGGTACTAAAAAAATCTAGTACCAGTCCTGCCTCTGAACTTCCCTGGGTTAATACCTAGCATAACTTGCTCTTCTTTCTTGGTTTTTGAAATACCTTGACTTTTTTTTTTTAACCTCTCTATCTCCTTGCCACCCTAACAGTCTGAGGGTGGCTGTGCAAATTTTTGTTTCAAAAGTCAGTAAAGGAGAGGGAGAACCTGGGTATTAGGGAGGGGGAACCTGGGTATTAGGGAGGTGAGGAGAGAGGCTAGTTATTGAACAGTAACAAAAAAAAAGCATTAGTAAATATTATAGGGAAGTGCCCAGGTATTTCTGAGATAGAAGTGGGACTCAGTGGTTTCTTAAATTTCATTCCATTCCATAGGGGTTAGGGATGTTTTGAAATTGAAAAATGGATGACTCAGAAAAAATGCCTTTCATCACACACAGGTCCGCTGCTTGTAGTTAGTGCTTGAGCATGCCATACACTTTGGTCATGACACTACATGCAAATCTTGAACTTAACGAATATTATCATGTGTTTTTTTAAAAAATCTCACTTTTAACATGTTTATTTTTCTTTTGACAATTTTGGCATATGTATAGAAGATACCTTGTAAGAGGAGAGTTGTACCCAAACAATTTTAAAAAAATATTCTACAGTGATAGGGCTTTGCATTCTCTGCATCTTTCAAGTAGGATAGCAGAGATGTATTCTTCTATGGAATATTGTTTGCAAAACCTGTTTTTTCCTTCAACAGAGATAATTATAGAGATGTGTTTAGATTTTTTTTATGCCAGTTTTACACATATGGGAAAGTAGGCATTTAGCTTGGTAGTTATTGATTTCTCAGTTGATTTGTGTGTGTGTGTGTGTGTATGTGTATGTGTGTGTGTGAATGTTTGAGATTATTTTTCTTTGCCTTTGATATCTTCTCATTCATTTGAGAGGGAAGAATTAGTCTTTCAACATCTTCAAAACTCTTGTTTCCAGCAGGTACCACCTTTGTATATTCTTATTTTAGTTTTCCATTTTCATTGTCTTCAGTGCCATTTCTCTTTTCTCTGCAATTATGTCTTAGATAGTGACATTAGAGATCAAGTATTGGGGATTCTTTGATGGTAAAAAAGAGTTTGTTAACCAAAACAAAATCTTTGAAGATTTTTTCTATCTTCTGTTTCCTTAAATGCCCTTGCACTTTTTTAAAATGGGTTTTTCTCATGCTAAGAATTTGTTGTTCTGAATGTATATAGCTGATTCAGGAGTGACTCCCTCATCAATTGCTAGTTACTTAGGGTCTTTCAAAGCCTCTGCTATATGTCAGGCATGATGCTATCCAGTGTAGATACAAAGACAAAAATGAAACATTCCCTTTCCTCAAGAAATTTAATTTCTGCAGAGTAAGAAAGCACACACATACACGTAGATACAAAATATATAGTAGGTCATTTTTTTTTCCTAGGGGGAATCAGGAAAATCCTCAGGTAAAAGATGGTATTTTAACTGAGCTTTGATGGAAGCTAGACATTTGTAAGAGGGAAGGTGAGGAGGGAGGGCATTCTAGGCACGAGGGGGCAACCTATGCAAAGGTAAGATATGGGAGATGGAATGTCAAATATGAGGAAAAGCAAGAAAGACAGTTTGGCTGAATTGAAGAATGTGTAATAGGTGTGTAATAAACAGTGCTGGAATTATCATAATTGAGGGCAGGGAATAGTTGCTTGATTTTCTATAACAACTGTAAACCTCAAGGCCAAAGAAGATCAAAGAAGTATCAAAACTGTTAGCTTTAGAATCTTAGGATAATAGATTTTAGAGCCAGAAGGGTCCTCCCTTAGAGGTCATCTAGCCTAATGAGATAATGCATGTAAAGTGTTTTGCAAACCTTAAATTTAGCATTGTAGAAATCTTACTACTATTATTATTTTGATAGATAAGGAAAGGCATTTGGGGAAGTAAAATGATTTATTCAGTTACAGGTAGTAGCAGAACTGGAATTCAAATTTTTTTTTTAACTTAATGCTGGATCTGTGAATCATGCAGCATGTAAACCATGCAGCTTTTGTTATCTAGCACTTTTCTAGTTAGAAGCTCTAGAAACTTTTATTGAAGACTAACCCTTATCTGGAAACTAGACTAATTGACAATATTTTATTAGGAAGGAGGCATGAAAATGGAAGTTTTGTTATTTTTATGACAGGGAAAAAAAAGTCTTGAGTAGGAATATAAAAAGTGAGGTGACTCAAATATTAGGAATGATTAGGATTTATATTGCATAAAGTAATCAAGTAGAAAGGCAGTAGTAGAAATGTGCACCATAAACTATCCTCTAATCACTTAACAAACTGAATAAATTCAGAAGCCAGATTGTTTTTTTTTCTTTCACATCCAAATTTCCATTTTTGTAGGTTCAGAGTACACTGACAGTATGAAGTTTTAGTACTTCACAATGATAGGAAAGTGGTCCAAAAGTCTAGTCAAAGCTAACTTGCCCTCCTTTTGCTTCTTTTTTTTTTCTCCCATAGTTCAACTTTACTCTCTTTCATCCTTTTGCCAGTGCCCTGGACTAGGGTTTCTTAGTAGTGATCTAGAGGCAACTTCAGATTTGCATATCCACTGCTACCTTAATTTGTCTCTCAGCTCTTTTTACCAGCCTGTGACATTGAGGAAGTCACTTAAATTCCCAAACCTTAGTTTTTCTCATTTTAAAAATGGAGACAATATGTTTATACCTCCTGCCTTGATGTTCAAAGAATTAAATGAGAGCCATACTATGTAAATATAAAGTATACTATGAAAGAGTTATGCATGTAGCTATGCACAGCATGGTGTAATGCCATGCACAGAAGCTTTCCAGAAGAACTGCTACTGTGAACAGCTTTTTTTTTTTTTTAAAGCAATCGGGGTTAAGTAACTTGCTCAAGGTTACACAGCCAGTTATTTCTGGGTGTGGTACTGAGTATCTGAGCCCAGATTTGATCCCCAGGTCATCCCGACACTGGAGCCAGTGCTCTTACTTGCTGTGCTACCTGGCTGCCCTAGCTTTTTTTTTTTAAGGTTCTGATTAGTCAGTACAGTGATTACTGTATTTATTCCATAACAAAAGCAAAACATCCATGGAAAATCAAGGTACAGCATAATTCAAAATACAGCATTCACCATATTACAACTTATCACAGAAAATCACTATAATATTCACAATATAGTCTCAAAGTAAAATAGTCACTCTTAAATTAATTCAATCAGTCACAAAATAGTCACTCTTAATTCAATCAGTCACTTATCAGTAGTATCAAAGTACACAGTCAAAGTCTTCCACTCTTGGGGCAAAGTCTTGATTAACTCAATTAGTCACTAATCAGTAGTCTCAAAGTCTTCCACTCTTGGGGCAAAGTCTTGATTAACTCAGTCAGTCACTTATTAGTAACAATAGTTAAAGTACTCAAAGTACAATCAGTCACTTATTCAGTAAAGTCTTACTAAGTATCATACACAAAACCCTCCACAATTAGGTCACTAGTAAACTGTAATTCCATAATTACTCAGTACCCAAGGAGTGGTCTTTTCTTCATCTTGACTTGGGCCCTGTTCTCAGATTCCCTGGATCCCCTTCCATGGTCCCAGATTCTACCTGGATTCACCAAACTGTCACCTGGGTTCACTGGCAGACAGCTCCCAGTTCCTTGACCAGCTTTCTGGGCAGGTCCTGCTCCACACTGACATTCATAGGTTCTGGTCCATTTCAGCTCCTTCACCATTTCTGCTCCAAGGAATTCAAGACTCAACCAAGCCACAAACAAAGTCTCAGCATTCTGGTCATGCTTCAGTCACTTGGGCTCCCGGCTCTTGGGCTCCTGGCCTCCTGGCTCTGGGCTTTGGGCTCCTGGGATCCTGTTCAGAAGAAGCTCCACCACCACAAGTTCTCAGGACTCAGTTCTTCATTCTTCTGTAGCTGTTCTGCCACCAGATCTCAGTCTCAAGGAAATTCTGACTGTGTCTCTCTGGGGCTTTTCTTATATACACAGTATTACCTACTTCACTTCCTTTAGCCAACTTCCTGTTACCAGTAACAAGGGGCAGGACTTCATACCTTCTGTTCCACCAATCAGAGGCTTGATCAGTTACTAAGTGTTAAGTACCTGCTACTTTTGCCAACACAAAAGGGATCTTCAAGTTCAAAATTACATTACTATTACATTCCACCCCTCCAGGATCCTTGGCCTTAAAATCTCAATTTAAATGGCCATGGATTCTGGAACAAAAAGAGGCACATACTTTGTAATCCTACTGACTACGCCATAATGTAATGCCAAGCAAAGGCAACTTCCCAAGGTTCAGAATATCAGCATAGCTGTTCTCTATTTTATTCAGTGACTAATTAAGAACAGAGAAAATCAAAATATAGCATAATTCAAAATACAGCATTCACCAAGGGTAATTCAATAATTCCCAAGTACTACTCTACCCCTAGGCAGTACATTCATTTAGTCAATCACAAAGCCCCTCTTCTCAAATGGAGATTACTTTCCAATCATAAGCAAAGTACAGTCATTTAGTCAGTCACAGAGCACTAAAAAGTCAAAAGTTTCCCACCCTTGGATCACAACTGAATAGGCCATCTGCCCCAGAGTTACAACAAGCTTAAGCCCAGCATTTAATACCCAAAGAGAGGTCTTTTCTTCATCTTTACCAGAGGCAAGTTCTCAGCAATCTTTGTTCCTGGGGAGACAAAGTTTACCAAGGCCACAAGATACAATGCCAGTGTCCTCATTAATTCATTCTCTGTCTGCAGAACAGTCCTAGGACCCCTGAAAACATTAGCGAAACCCTCTTCCAAGATTTCTGTAAACATACAACAAGAAAATCCTTTTTCAGGGCTTCTGAACCAACAGCAAGGTTCCAGAACCTCTGCAACAACAGCACTGGCCTTCACCAGTGGGCACAATTCATTCTCTGTCTATAGAACAGTCTCTGGACCCCTGAACCAGCAGCAAGGTTCCAGGAGCTCTGCAACAACAGGACTGTCCTTCACCAGTGGATGAATCTGGCAAAACAACATCAAAACAGACAAAGTACCAGCATAACAGCCTTGTCTCCTCAGTCCTTGGCAGCTCTGGGTGGCAGCTCTCAAAAGTCCTGGGCAGTTCAAACTGGCCCTCAGCAATCCTCTCCCTCTCTCTGCCTCCATGATGCTGCTTCCAAAAAATTCTTCTGCTTCTCTCTCTGCTAGTACCTCTCTAAATTCATGTCACCAGCTCCTTCCACTTTAGCCCTCTCTTTTCATGTCAGCAAGTCCATTCCACAAGTGGGATTCACAAGCTCTGGGTTTTAAACCAATCAATCAGAAAACCAAGCCAATACAGGGGGATCTTTAAATCCCATTGCTATTACACATGGTTTTTAAAATTAGGAAGCAGCTGAAAAAATGATCATGCTTAGTGTTTTGAATAGTACTTTTACTGACAGATTTGTAAAACATAAATTAGGTGTTTGTTGTATTCTTCATTTTATAAAAAGTTAATCTTTGAAAACTTAAATATTGATTTCTCAGAATGCATTTAAAATTATTAAACATGTGTGACATATCTATTATATAAAGCTATTTATACCTATATATTATCTAAGTTTTTAAATAAAAAAATTTTTTTTGGAGTGGAGAAGGCAGGGCATTTGGTGTTAAGTGACTTGTCCAAGGTCACATGGCTAATAAGTGTTAAGTATCTGAGGCTGAATTTGAATTCAGGTCTTCCTGAGTCCAGGACTGGTGCTCTACTCACTGCACCACCTAGTTTCCCCTTTAAATAAATGTTGCATTTCTTATTGTCATCTCTTTGCATTTGATTTTCCAGTCAATTTTGGTTTGGGGAAAGACTTCTCACCGGGTCTCAACACTTTTTTTATGTAGGGACTGCAGTATTAGATTGGGGAATGTATCAGGTCAGGGTTCTTAAAGTCTCCTTTTGACAGTTCTTTTAAGCAACAAGGAATCTTCATAGGTATATTCCTGTGAAGTCTAAATACTTTAAAGGCTATATACCTCTGTTTATTTTCAAATTGTTTTAAATTAATACTATATTCTAAAGGTCATATTCAGATTTTACTGTTTTTACTTATCTACCCACTATATATGATTAACTCAGATCTATTGTTTTAATGGTGTGTGATATTTGGGAATATAGAGCCAGGGATCACCATTCAACATGTGTGTCTGTTGTATACGTATCTGACAGACTGATTGCTATGCTGTGCTAGATGATGACAGAATACTGACTCTGTCAAATGGCTGATATACTATAGTTTAGATAAGACTGGTATAAACATTTGAAAAAATTGACGGTGGTAGTCTGTGGGGCCTAAGCTAGCCTTAGAATGGCAATTTTTTTCAGTCACTGAGAGATGCATAGTTTCATGAACAACACATTGAACACAAGTGCTGTTTTATTCCATGGTATTTTATTTTACAGTTCTGACTTTTTCTTCAGTTCCTTCTCTATACTGAAACAAAGTTTTCTCAAACTCCTTATATTGCCACAGGATGTCAGTGATTCTTCGAACTGGAACTCAGCCTTTGGATAGTTCAGCCCTCTAACCTTTCTGGCCCATAATAGGGATGTAAAATGGCTGTTGAATTACATTGTAGAATTCATGGACGAATTCTCTAAATTAGAGAAGGAGGAAAGTGCTTGCCTTTTGGGTCAGAGATATTTTGCCTAATGCAGTGCTGGTAGAGGATTATACAATTTAGATTGGATTTTACCTGACCACAGATGACTAATTTGAGAATTCATTGTCCTTGGAGTTCAGAGCACCTTTTACATTTACGTGTGTCCTTGAACAACTTACTTAACCTTTCTGGTCCCAGTTTCCTTACATATAAAACGAAGGGGTTGAACTAGATAGTCTCTGAGGTTCTTTGTTGCTCTTGATTTGTGATCCAATGTTGAATTTTAAAACTTGGTGAAATGAGCCTCTCACGGTTCTGGTAGTTTAGACAGTGATGGAAATGTTAAGCAGTGAAGACAGCTAACTTTATGGCATGATTTTGCATTTGTATGGTGTAGAGTGACAGAACATAGAAACGAATGCTTAGAAGGCTAGAGGGACACATTACCAAAGACTGAAAGGATTTTGGCTGACATAGGCCAGTATGCATCTGACTGATGGTCCCTTCAGATTCATAAAACCTTCATCCTGGAGAAGCCTGTAGTTGTTAGGAATGTTTTCTTTACATCAAGCTTAAATCTACCACTCTATAAAGATTTCATGTTATTTCTAGTCCTTTGTGAGGGGGCTAAGCAGAACAAGTCTAGTCTCTCTTCCACATGAGAGCTGTTCAGATATTTGAAGAGTATTATTACATCCTTTCTCAAGGCTGTTCTTCAGGCTGAGCATTCCCAATTTCAACAGTCTTTCTGTGGCACATTCTCCAATGCTCTCATGGAACTGGTCTCTCTCTTTTTTTTTAAGTGTGATAGTGTTTCATTACATTCATATACCACAGTTTGTTATTAATGGCCACCTATTTTGTTCTCTCATGTGGCCCTCTAAGACCTCAAGCGTGTCCCT
The DNA here is from genome assembly GCF_028583685.1 of Petaurus breviceps papuanus. Lineage (NCBI taxonomy): Eukaryota > Metazoa > Chordata > Mammalia > Diprotodontia > Petauridae > Petaurus > Petaurus breviceps. The sequence continues at coordinate 29,695,360 of NW_027185712.1, forward strand.
TTGACTGAATCCAAACTTCATAGAACAAATCTCTTTAATAAAAAGGATTTGTTCTGTAAAACTTGGACTCAGTCAAAAGGCCACACCTGAGGACCTAGAAGGCCACATGTGACCCTGAAGCCACATGTTCCCTACCCCTCTTGAGTCCCATTTTTTCCATTTATTTTTTTCCAGTTTATTTATTTATATATTGAGAGTTTTGGACTAGGTGATCTTCAACTTCCCTTCCTGTTTTGTCATTTAAAAAAAAAAACAAGTACATTTTTTTCATTCAGAATTCTATTTTTTCCTCTTTCTTACTCATCCCAATTAGAAAAAGAAAAGAAAAACAAAACCCTGATAACTCATATATATAGTTGAACAAAAAAAATTCCCACATTGGCCATATCCAAAAAGTATAAGTCTCAATCTGTACCCTGAATCCATCCATCCATCACCTTTCCTGTGACTAATGTACTTCATCATTCATTGCATTGGTTAGAGTTTTTAAATCTTTCAGAGTTCTTTGTTTTTAGATGATTGTTTTTATATAGAATGTTCTGGTTCTGCTTGCTTCACTCTGTACAAGTTCATAAAACCTCAGGTTTTTCTGAAACATTCTCTCCATAATTCTATAGTACAATAGTATTCTATTATATTTATATATCATAATTTGTTTTGCCATTCTCCATTTGATAGGGACCTCCTTAGTTTCTAGTTTTTTTTGCCATCACAAAATGAGTAGCTATAAATATTTTTGTACATAAGGGTCCTTTAACTCTATGTACCCTTTGGCCTTACCTTCTCTGCAAAATATTAAGCCTCTGTATTCCATCTGTCCTTTATCTAAACATTCTGAAATAGCCTTTCTGAACTAGTGCATAGGTCAAACTAGGCCTGCATTTTTCTTCTTCCTATTTCTGTGATGGAATTGCCACTTAAACTCCTGCTTCATCATTGAGGTAAATCACATATTAACTAATTGCTTTGCTTTTGACAGAGAGTTCCTACAGATGGCCAGAATCCCCCATTATCAGAATATCATGCTAATGTGCCACATTTTTCATCTGTTTTTCAAACTCCTCATCTGATTCTTCCTTTTGTCCATTTGGTCTGTAATAGGTCTTGAAACAATTTATCTTCTCTTTCTTCCTTTATCTTTTTTTTTTTTTAAGCAATTGGGGTTAAGTAACTTGCTCAAGGTTACACTGCCAGTTACTTCTGGGTGTGGTGCTAAGTATCTGAGCCCGGATTCAGTCCCCAGGTCATCCTGACACTGGGGCCGGTGTTCTTGCTGGCTGTGCTACCTGGCTGCCCCTCCTCCTTTATCTTTAACCAAATATTGTGCAGTCTATTTCCCTACTCTTAGATTTCAGGATTTCCTCAATCAGTAAGCACTTACTATGTACCTATTATGTGGCAGGCATTGTGCTGGGGACTGGGGATGCAAAAATAAAAATGAAGGAATTTCCATATGTGAATTCCACACACCAGTTACATTCTAGCCTTTCTCCCATCTCAAACTCCTAACAACAAAAACTAAAACAAATAAACAAAACTTCAAAAAAAAAAGTTATATTGCCTGTCTCATTAAGGTTGAAGTTAAATGTATGAGAATGTATATTTTGAAAATATTTAAAGTACTATGTAAATGTCAGTTGTTATTACCTGAAAATTTTTCCTCCTTTACTTTGGGCTTCTTTCTACTAGCCACTTTTATAATCCTTAGTTCAAAACTTACTATTTTTAAGTGACAAAACAGAAGCAAAATAGTCTCTGCCTGCTAGGGACTTATATCCTTTCAGGAACTTATGTTTTCTTTCTTTTTTTTTTTTTAAGTAATCGGGGTTAAGTAACTTGCTCAAGGTTACACGGCCAGTTACTTCTGGGTGTGGTGCTGAGTATCTGAGTCCAGATTTGATCCCCAGGTCATCCCGACATTGGAGCCGGTGTTCTTACTTGCTGTGCTACCTGGCTGCCCCAAAACTTATGTTTTCTTAATAGATAATTGGTTTTTTCTCTTAAATAAATAAGGCATATTTCTTCCAAGACCTATTTTCTAGTCATGGGATTTACCACTGCCATGTCTGCGATAAAAACATGAGGTCAAATTTGCCTTCTTTCCTTAGGGATCTCTCATTTACTCTCTTTGTTACCTATATTTTGTCTATTTATACAGTAGACATCTAAAGCCATAGTTTTTATTGCTTTCTCTCTTCATTCATATTGTCCCCCGTGAATCACTATTTCTCTTTTCTGTGTTATACCTGCTTTTGAAGTACCGGATTTATGTGGACATTGCACTCTGTGACTTTTTTTTCATTGTTTGTTTAAAGCCTTCTTTAATTATATTTGTGAGCCTCCAGGAAAACTTTCTTCCCCCTAGGCCTTGTTAGATATACTCATAACTTGAATTAAGTCAATAAAGCATTGCTCACTAAAAGGTCTTAGAGATGGCACCATAAACAGGTGATGTAGAGTACTGGTAGTGATTTGGAGTGCTGGACCAGGAGCTAGGAAGATCTGAGTTCAGATGGCTTCAGACACTGGCAGTGTGATGTTGAATAAATCATTAAACTTCTCTCTGCCTCAGTTTCCTTATCTGTAAAATAGGAATTATAATAGTACCTTTCTTCTGGAGTTTTGTAGATAATGAAACTTTTTTTGCAAATATTTGCAAAGAGCTTTGTAAACCTTAAAGCACTATATAAATACTAGCTATTATTATTAGTGAAGTTTACATCCTAAAAACTGGTTGGAGCATTTGGAAGGTGGATTAGAGGTTAGAGACCTAGGTTTGCATCATAACAAAATTTGGGCAAATTATTTAACCTAAGTAGACCTCTTCCTTATTGGTAAAAAGTGAGAATCAATTAGATCTTTTAAGGCCTTCTTTAGACTTTAAGATGTGAACCTCATGTTCTTGTTTTCTTTGTGTTCCCTGTGCTTAGCACTATGCCTGGTACCTCAAAAAGATTTCTTAATAAATACTTGATTATTGAATCTGATTATAGCTCTAGCTTCCTGTACCTGAACTACTTGAAGTATGGGTGACTAAGGTAATACCAGTTTTGGGCAAGATCTACTTATCTGTGCTTTTACTACCAAAAATAGTCTCCTAAAAACTCTACTGAAAAACTTCTCTTTTATTAAAATAAACATCACAATATTCAGTTGACTCAAAGGTTAAAAGACTTGGTAACTTCTGGGCACAAATTACTCTCCATTGTATTTTACAGTCAAAAGTTCCACTTATCTAATTATGTATCTACTTGGAAGAAGTGAATTTATCTTTCTCTCCATTATTGGCTGCCCCAAGGTCCATCTGTTTTATCCTATTCTTTGTGACACTTCTTTTGGAGGGGTGTTAATTATCTCCTTATTGCATTCTTTTTACTCTGAGAACATTTATGTAATAGTTCTAGATTCATCTTGGTTATTCTGTTCCTATTCTGTTGTCTAGATTTCTCTTTACTTTGGTTCTAATATGACTTGCTTTTTCCCTTACCAGATATTTTCTCTTCAGTTTGCTTCCCTTTGCATTCTAATCAATTACTTCTTACCTCCACTTGAAGGAATCTCTACCTACTGCAAACTCTCCAACTCTTTCCTCTTTAATTTACTTTGAATATATTTTATATTTACTTTTCTGAATTCATGTGTCCTCCTGATAGAATGGAAATTCTGTAAGGGATGAGAATTTTTTTCTGATCTTCATATTATTCCAAGCACTTCAGAGCCTGGTGCTATGTAGTTAATAGATATATTAATATATAACATTAATATTATTTAATAACATTATTATAACTTAATATTTGTCTGAGTGACTCAACGTTCTAATCCCAAAATGGTTACATGTAATTTCAATACATTCATAGCTCAAAAAACTCACCTGTATCCCTTCCTTCCTGGTGAATTGATATTCTATTATAAAAGATGGCTTCGGAAGGCATTTATTTTGACATTAAACAAACAAACCATGAAGCAAGTTTTTGAATGAATTAAAAAGCATTTATGAAATGCTTACTATTTGCTCGGTAAAGTATTAGTACTTCCATAGATTCTTTTTACATATAGGATACAGAAATTAAACTGTCTTCAAATGAACAGAGTAGCTTGAATTAAGGCTTTTCAAAAATGAAGTTAATAAGAACATTTATCGAGTTTAAAATTTGAATTTTCATTGAAAATCCCTGCTTAAAACTCAGTATGTTGATTTGTTGTTTTAAATTTATTGTTAATGCAACATTAACTTGTTTTTCAGTTTGTTGCTTTTGAAGTCTAAACTCTTTTTACTCATAATTTTTAAAGGCTTCCATCTAGATGTCCTAATTCATTTGCAAATAGGTCTGTTTTTGCATATGGGTTTTAAATTTGAGTGATTAGCCCAAATAGTTCTGAAAATTGTTCTCTCTAGAACTTTAATTATGTAAACAAAACATGGGAATGTTTTAATTTGCTTAGCAAGCCCCTATTTATAAGTAGCAAAAAAGTAGACTTTTTCCCCTGTCTCACTGAATTGGGTTGTGAATAAATGAGGTTTTCCTTTTACTGAATTATACTTAAAAACAATACCTGAGTGGTAGAATGAAGTTTTCCATGAAGATTTTTGTGGTAGAAATCTAGAGGATGTGCAGCAGAAATAAGGGAAGAAGGCTGTGAAGTTTATACTTGATATACATGCATATACTACATATACATACCCTTCTCTGTCCCTTCCCCCACCCCCAAAAGTCAGAAAAATTGGAGCCTGAAGGTCCATATTGGGAGAAGAAGGGAGAGGAACCATAATTAGAAAAAAAAATAGAATGTTAAATAAATAGAATAAAAAAATAAGTAGAGTATTTTGGGTGGTGACCTGGAGGAAAAGTATGTGACAAAAAAAAAAAGCTCCATTTTCAGGCAACTGAAATGAGAAAGAATACTTATTCATAAAACTAGTCCTACAAAATTATACAGATTTGTGGGTAGATTAATTAGTTCAATTTTAAATCTTAGATCTATAAATCAAAAGAGAGACATTGGGGCATAATGGAGAAAGAGTGGGCCTTGGAGCCAAGAAGACCAAGGACAAAGTCTTGCTTTTACCATGCCACTGTGTGACCCTGGGCATATCATTTAACGCCTCAGTCGTTTTAGATAACTCTCTGAGCCCACAAATTGCAGAGAAGCTATCTATTTACCTTGTCATGTGGAGTTTTCTTAGGAGTTTCTAAATCAGTGAAATTACAGGCCCAGTTATTACCCCTTGTCTTTATAACCCAAGATAAATTAATACAAGATATCATGCTCATGTTAAACTTTTTCACCTCTTTTTTTTTTTGCTTTTTGGAGGGCAGTTGGGGTTAAGTAATTTGCCCAAGGTCACATGGCTAGTTTTTTTTTTGTGTAGGTGTTAAGTGTATGAGGCCGGAACCGAACTCTGGTCCTCCTGACTCCAGGGCTGGTGCTTTACTCACTGCATCACCTAGCCCCCCCCCCCCCCGCCTCTTTCTTAATAAAGTCTTTCTGAACTACGTACAGCATAGACATTCAGTTGACACACTCAGATGTTCATAGGAATCAAAATATAACAAAAGAGCCTAAAAAATGCTCAGCCTCAAATGTCTTTTTACATGAATGCATAAAGTTTAGGAAGCAAGCAAAGGAGCTACAGGTCCTAACAAGGAGGGAAATTTGATTTCATAGTTATTATTGAGACTTGATGGGAATGAGATGAACATGGAACACTGTCTTGGATGAATATACCTTAATTAAAAAAAAAAAGGTATAATGTTAAGGAAATTTGAAGATCTTTCCTGCCCATTAATAAGCATATAGAACCCTGGCCCAGAGCTAATCAGGCTCTGGGCTATGGGGAGTTCCCAATTAAGTGCTGGGGAAGAGGATTTTCAGACTCCTTGGCACTCAGCCAATCAGATGCCAAGTCTTTGTTATATATTCTGGGAGGCTGGCATTTTGCTTTGGGGATTCGCTCATGAGAAAGATCTTTTGATTTCGTGGTCGAGACTGAGTGGCCATGTGTTCAGAGCCCCCTGACCGCTCAGATGTTCTTGATCCAGTGATGTATATAAAAGTGCTTAGCAATATTGCTATGTTCAGACAGCTGGAGCCCTGTCTGTTGGTCTTTGTGCTAATTTCTCTGCTTGCATTTTCTCCAAGTTCAGGGTACTGACCTGTCACCTGAACTAGTGAATGTAATTAAAAAGCAAAATTTTGAGCAGTCTTTCCTTTAAAAGCAGATCAAAGAACCTGTGCTAGCAGGCCATCCTGCATGTGCTAGGGTGCTTGCTACTATAATAGGCAAAGAAAAGGAATGAGGTAGCGTTAATTATTAATTAAGGTGATATATTCATGTGAAGAAATCACCATGGAGATGGAGAATGATGGAGTAAATCAGTGAAGAGAAAAACAGAAGTATTGTGTCATCAGAGTATACTATTGATTACCTGGGTAGAAAGGGAAACTAGATAGGAAGAATGGGAAACTGGTCAGAAATCTCGTACAGTCATGCTGTGTTATTCATGGGGTGATTTTAGTTATTCAGATTTCTCCTGGAACTCTGTCTCTCTCCCTTTTTCCTCTCTTCTCCACTAATAGCTTCTTGACTTGACTTAATTCTAATTTTGTCCTTCAAAAGGTGAAGGAATCAGCAAGGGAGAATTTTCTTTTGAGTCTGATGGATGAAATTTGATGAGGTCTGAATTTCATCAACAGGGAGCCCAGGATGGGTAGAAATAATGGTAATCTTGAAGTGAAGCAACAATCACTCTGTCCAAAGTTGGGCATAGTCTAACATGGATCCTTGTTTGGGGAAGTACAGAGTTCAGAGGAAGAATAAGTAGGGTTCAAGAGGCTAAAATTCTACTGGAATATTACACCAGTAGGAGCAGAAAACTTCTACAGAATAAAATTCTGAAGATATGAAGGGAAACTATTCCAGTGACAGCTGGAATTCACTGATTCCTGGGCCTTCTCTTCCATATCTACTTGGTGACTTCATCGGATAGACAGCTCAGTCTTTCTATCTTTCTCTCTCTCTCTCTATCTTCATTCATTTATCTGTTTCTTTACGGTATGTTAGGCCCTGTGCTAAGGCACTGGGCACACAAAAGCAAAAAAAGTAAGATGATCCTTTTTCTTAAGAAGCTTACATTCTAATAGGGGGAAAGACAACATAAAAGGGATTAGGAAAGTAGAGTGGGGGAAGTAAATGTGAAAGTGAAGCCAGAAGAAGGGTGAGAGGAAAGTGGAAAGTGAGCAGACTAAGTTTTCTCTTGATACAGTGGCTCCAGACAGGGACTCAGAAATTATTGGATTAGCCTCAGGGTGGAATATCGTAGGTAGGGGAGGATAAGCAGTCTGGTGGGGTAATAGAGCTCTTGTGTGATATTTAATTATTATTTCCATGCTGATGACTTTCAGATCTACATATCCAACCCTTATCTTTCTCCTGTGTTCTACTCATCATTTTCCAGTTGGAGTTCTATAGGTATTGCAAACTCACCAAGTTTAAAACAATTCACTATCTTCTCTTCCTTTTCTTTTCTCCCCTGATGGATCCCAAACTTCCTTCTTTCTGTTGAGGTGTCATTACACTTCTAGTTGCTCCAAGATTCTTAACCTTGGAGTCATCCCCATTGCCAACTCTGTAAATTGTGCTTCCACAACTCTTTCCATATTCTTACATATTTACCAGGTTTTCAGGTTTTGTTACCTCTCATCTGGACTATTTTAGTAGCCTCCTAATTGAATCTCTTTGCTACCAGTCTTTCCCTTCCTAATCTCTAACCTATCCGGATTCCACATTTCCAAATTGTAATTTCTAAAGTCCAACTCTTACCATATCATGCCACTACCTCAAAAGCTCCAATGGCTTTCTAGATCATAGGACCAACTATAAATGCCTCTGTTTATAGTTTAAAGCTCTTCTCAATCTGGCTCCAGTTTACTTTTCTAAACTTATTACATATTACTCCCTTTCATACACTGTCTGGTCTAGCCAAACTAACCTACTTGCTGTTCCTTCTACATGAAACATCATATTCTGAAGTCTGAAAATATGTGCAATGTACAAAACTTGTGGACCTCCCATTTCTGCCAAGGGATGGAGTGGGGGTATTTTCTTGTATATTTTCATTCAAGTCATATTTATTTTTTATTATTTTGCAACATCCACTTGCTTTTTTCTTTATAGTTCTTTCTGTTTCCATTATTGTTATTGTGTGTTTTGTTTTCTTGGCTTTGATTACTTTACATCAGTTCATATAGATTTTTCCATGCTTCTCTGTATTTAATCACAATTAGCACTTTATAAAGCAGAGTAATATTCTGTTACATTTATGTACTAGAATTTTCTTAGCCATTCCTCAATAGGTTGATATCTGTTTTGTTGCCATCACAAAAAGTGCTGCTTTAAATATTTTAGTGTACATGGAGACTGTCTTATCACTGACTTCCTTGGAATATAAGCCTAGTAATGAAATCCCTGGGTCAAAGGATATAGTATTATAGTCACTTTGCATAATTTAAAATTGTTTTCCAAAATGGTTATACTGATTTACAGCTCCACCAAAAATGCACCAGCACACCTACCTTCCCACATTCCCTTCAATTTCTTCTATCATTTTTGCCAATTTGTGAGGTATGAGGTGAAGATTCAGGGTTGTTTTGATTTGCAAGTCTTTTATTAATGATTTGGGACATTCTTTCATGGGATTGGGAATACTTTGCATTTCTTCATTTGAGAACTGGCATATATCCTTTGAAACTTATCTAATGGGGAATGATTTTTGGTCATATACATGTATGCATGTGTATATACATGTATGTACACACATATGCACATATATGCACACATACCTGTTGATTGTTTATACATCTTGGATACCAACCCTTATCAGAGAAATCTGATACAAAGGTTTTTTTTCCCCCTTCAATTGCTCCCCTTATCATGAATATATTAAGTTTGTTTGTGCAGAAGCTTTTCAGTTTCATGTGATCAATGAATTTATCCATTTTATCTTCTGTAAATTGTCTTTATTGCTTGTTTGGTTAAGAATACATCTCCTACCCATAGCTGTGAGATGTATATAATCTGTTTCTCTTCTATTTTTTTGTAATGTGATTTTTAATACTGACATGATAAATCTTTTTATTCTGTTTGGTATTGATTTTGATTTTCATTGTAGCAAGTTGATAGTTTGACAGCTCATCCATCAGATGAATATCCAGAAAATATTCCCATGTCAAAAATAAATTGATTCCTGTCAAGTCAGTTTTATTTATTCTTGGGTTGTCTGTTCCTAGCCATATCTTTTTATTTATTTATTTATTGTTTCTCTTCTTGGGAAAAGTGTAATTCATAAGTATGAGACTTCTGCCTTGTCAATGAGCCTTTGGTCTCTAATGTCCTAAAGTTTTCCAGTATTTTTCACTGTCTTCCTCTGTTAGCATCATTGTATTGAAGTAATTGAGTATTAACATATATATTGATTTAATTTGAAGGGTTTTATCAAGTTCATCACAGAATTTTTCTCCATTTCCTCCTCTTCAAAAGATATTTATGCTTACACTCTAGTCAACTCCCTAGTGTTTTCTTTATGCTCATTATAATAAGCTCTTTAGCATTGAGATATCCAAATATCTTATGAAATGATTCTTGTTTGCTTCTCTATGAATCGTCCTTCCATTTGACTGCAATTTGCTTATAACTTCTGAATTCACTTACAACAGTAGTGTTGATTGATATTTGTTGTTAGGCAAGGATCTCATTATAAATGGTTTTTAAAAACTATTTGTATTGTGATTGTTAGCACCCTCTGCTGAGTGCTCTGCTGCTACACAGGCAGACGATAATGTCACAAGACTAAATGACACAATGATATTTTTCTGTTTCATGGGTTACCATTTTCAAAGACTTCATTACCAAGCAAGTATCCAGCTTATTGATTATAAGCCTACCGTACATCTTTGTCAGAGTGGTTCACTAGGTACCATATTTGATGTCTTTCTGACATGGAACCTGCCAGAAGTTATACTTTGCTGTAACCTGGAGTTATCACCACAATACTTTGAGATATTGGTACAGAACTTATGTGAAGGTACATTTAAATTAAAGTCTTGAAGTAGATTATCAAAACCAAGTGTTAACTTTTATACTTTTCATTTCAAGGCATCATTCAATTTCCTGCTGTCTTTCATTTCTCTTGGTATTTAATGTAAGTCTTCTTATTAACAGTCCTAAGCACTTTTTCAGCAGAGATAAAAAACTAAATACAACTATGTTTTTTATCCTTATGGGGATTATAATCGAGTTAGAGGGGATGATGAGGGATAATTATAATGCAAAATGGACACAAGTGAATTAGAGTAACAGGAAGATTTATTGGAAAGAGCTTTTGATTCAAAGGCAGAATACTTGGATTGCAGTTATAGATGTTGCTACTTATATAACTATGTTTGGGTAAGTCATTTAGCTTCTTTGAACATAATTTTCTTCTTCTGCAATACTTGTACTACTACCCCAAAGAGTTGTTGGGGGAATAGTGCTTTATATACTATAAAGTATTGTATGAATATGAGTTATTTTTATAATAGGTACATAGAAAGTATTGAGAAGAAACACTCTCATTGGCATTTGGGTAAGATTTCATGAAGAAATATTTTGAAGCATGGCTAAGATTTCAGTAGGTAGTGGGACCAGGGAAGACATTGCAGGTGGAGGGAGCTCTAGGTGGAAAGAATACCTGATGAAGTGGAAAATGAAGAATAGTTGACTTTCTATATTTAAGCATTAATGCTGGTAATATAAAATGTAGAAATTAGGAATGGTATGTTTTGAAAAGGTATAAGGAGTTTAGAAAATTTAGAAAAATTAAGACATGCAACACAGTTTTTAGATTTTTATAGATCTAAAGTTGATTTGTTATCTTAGGAATCAATTTTTAAAAAGTGTTTATTAAGTGCCCAACATATGTTAAGTGCTAGGGATAAAAGTACAAAAAATGAAATAATCCTTATTCCTACAGTACTTATATTCTAATAGGAGAACATAATTATAACCTGAAGTTTACATATATTATCTCATTTGATTCTGTTACATGTATATAATGACATATTGTATCTTTTAAAAGTAAAATTCTAATATTTTATATACTTGGAGTTGGGATAGCCTTAAAAAAGCAAAGAAATCTTTATTTCTTTTCCCCTTAATTTTCTTCCAGGAAATTGGAAGAAGAAATCAGAAAATATTATTTAGGATATTCCTTCCCCTCCACCCCTCCAAACCCCCCCCCCCCCAACACTACCATCATCACTACCTTTATGTATCTAATGATAAATGTCAATTTATAATTTACTAACATATTGTGGCTAACTTGAAGGAAAAATCACTCCAAGAATATCAAAGGACTTACAAATTATTTAGATAAGGAAAAAAGCATTGTAACCAAATTGATGAACAGCAGATTAATGAAAAATCATCTATTGAGGACATATGTAACAAATCCTACCAGTAAAAGAGTAAAACATTCCTTGCCCTCAAAGAGCTCACTTACTAATATGTGGAGACTATACTTATAGAAAGTTTTCTCTCCAAGTTAGATAGAAAGGTCCAGTGGTCCTTATGATGCAGCAGTAAGCAGATGGTAATACATCTTTAATGTCATTTCTATTGATAAAACATTTGTTTCTTTTGTTGAACTATTGCATGGTGCTAAGGACTTTGGTGAGAACTTTTTCTGGATCTCTGAATACTGTGGCTAGTAAGGAGGAAGGGGCTACAGCCCTTGTAGAACCATTTCCTAGGTCACATAGAAAGGATAGGCTACAGAGGCGGGTTGAAATCAAGGCTGGTGGTCTAGGTAGGAGACATATTGCTCTTCCAGGAGCTCTTGGTCTTACCTGCACCATCAGTGGCAGTTAGTATTGGTGGCAGGGACAGTGGATCCCTTTTCCACAGGGTTTGCTTCCTAAGACAGTATTCTTGGCTAAGTAGACCCTTGTTAGCAAGCCTTAACATAACCCACTTTAAAGGTTTTAAAATTTCTGTTTTGCCAAATCAGTTTGTTGAAGTATTGTGGCTTATCTGCATTACTTGATTCAGCAGTTATTTATTAAGCTGCTACATTATGAAAGGTGAATAATTGAAGACTCAAGGACAATATGAAGAGAAACAAGGCAGGTCACTGCCCTTTAGGAAACTCAGAAGTCTGAGAGACACTGTAATTTGTAGCTAAGGAGTTAAGAGAAGCTTGTATAGGAGGAGATTGCGTTAAATTATATATTGCAGGATAAGTAGAATTTCAGCAGGCAGAGATAGGAGTAAGGTATAACAGATAAGGGATTAGCATAAATAAAAGTTTAGAAGTGGGAAAACTTGAGATGTGTTGGGGAATGAGAAATATAGAATGATAAAATTTTGATTCTGTATTACTCAGATTTAGTCCACTTCCTTACCTACTCAGAGTATGAATCCCATCTACAACATCTGTGACACAAGTGGTCATTCAGCTTCCTTTTGAAACCATCCCGTGAGGTGGAACCTATTACCTACTCATGTATCTCATTCCTTTTTTTAGACAACTAAGATTGCTGGGATGTTTTTCTTTAACTACAATCTGTTTCTTTATACCTTTACCATCTAGTTCTGTCCTCTGAGGTCAAGCAGGATAAGTCTTATAAGACCTATTCCTTAGAGCAGATCTGAAGATATTTTCAGATTGCTATCATATTCCTTTCCTATAAGTAGTCTTTTCTACGTTAAAAAACTCCAGATGTTTTAACCAATCTTCTTATGATATGGTTTCAAGTTTCTTCATTAATCTAACCACCCTCCTGGATGTCAGTTTCCATTTTAAGATATGGTTCCTAGAGCAAAGGGAGAGTTATGCTCATAAGTAATACGACCTAGACAAAGCAAGACTTTTGCCTCTCATACTCTGAACATAAGATTACAGTAGCTTTTTTGACTGCCACATTGCATTGGTGAGTCATGAAGCTTACAATCCACTAAAATGCCTAGGTTATTTTTATAGTTAATTGGTTACTAGATATGTCTTCCCTATCGTAAAGAAGAGGGGACTGTAGCACCTGTAGAGGTAGTTTTCAGGTCTCATTTTGCACAAATGCTCTCCCTGATGATGACTGCAGGGACATGCTGGAATCAGGGTTTATGTTTTGAAGGGGGAGGTGGAGTGGACAGGGCTCTTGCAGGTGTGGGATTACATTGGAAAGATTGGTTATGGAGGCAAGATTTTTAAGTAGTGTGATAAAGAATTTTGACTTGATTTAGTATGTAATGAAATACTATTAAGCTTTGGAGTAGTAGAGAGACTTGATCTGAGAATTATGATCAGTTTGACAGTGATGACAATAATCTGATGGCAGATAATATGATATATTAGTGTCATAGGAGTGTCCAGTCAGCAGAGGATTGAGGCAAGGAGACCAGGTTGATGAGGCACTCAGCTAGCCTGGTGGAATTGAGGATGATAAGGAGAAAATGGATAAGTTGTAAAAACTGACTAAAAAGGTATTGGAAAAGGGTTGGAGCACATTAGAGATGAAAGGGACTTTCCAGGAGGGAGAATACAGAAGCCATGCTAGTTAGTTAGTGTATAGTGAGAATGGAAACACATTGCAGATTTCCAGAATTTGAGACAAGATTTAAATTGTTTATTCCATTAAGTCTTAACGTGAGTTTAAGGTAGGAGTAGACCACATGTAGGCTTTTGTATGCCTTAATGTGGAACATTAAGTAGTTTTTTTCCTACTGTTAAAATATGTGCATATGTGTTAAAATATGCCATGGGTTTTAGAAAAATGGCTTTCATTTGAGTGAAATGGTTGATTTTTCTGAAATTTTATATAATATTACCCCCTCCCCCTTTATAACTACTGCTATTGTGGTATTACAGAAAAGTGGTAAAACTACTTCACTGTTTAATGGGAGTCTCATGTAATGGTTAGATCTGTGTTGTGAATCATGTGAATATGGCTCAAAGTGAAACATGTATATATAAACCATCAGGAATACATGTGAAGCTCAAGAAAACTAGTGGTAGGTTCAAAATACCAAAATTTTTGTTCACAAGAAGACACAAAAATCTTTTGTAGCATTTACTTCTTTGTAATATTCTTTCAGTTTTGATCAGTATGAAGGTACACAATAATTTTTTTTTTTTAAGCAATCGGGGTTAAGTAACTTGCTCAAGGTTACACGGCCAGTTATTTCTGGATGTGGTGCTGAGTATCTGAGCCCGGGATTCGATCTCCAGGTCGTCCCAACACTGGAGCCGGTACTCTTACTCGCTGAGCCACCTGGCCGCCCCTGGTACACAATAATTTTTAAAATTTATATCTGTACTTAGGAATTATGTGAATAATGCAATTTTTAAAATGCAGGTAATTACTACTCTTATAGAAGGTGTAGCCTAATAGATTTTATTGGAGCAACTTTTGGCCTTCTTGTAAGTAAAGGTTACAGATTTTATCAAGAAAAGTAAAGTGTAACTAAAATAATATAGGCTCTAATCAGTTATAATGTCTTGCAAATTAAAATAGAAGAACAATTATCTGCCTGGAATTTAGAAAAATGGGAGCCAGAGAATAAATTTTTGGTTAATTCATCGCTGTCCAGGATGGAAAATGCCTAATTAGCAATCAAACATAGTGTATCTCAACCATTGGGGCGTATTATATTGTCATGGTTTGATGACACTATTCTTTAAGTTACTTCATTCCACTTTTCTTTACTTTGACGATATTCACTAAACAAACTTCTGATCTTAATTGATTTTCACAATAAACTGTCTCCTGAGTTGAGAATTCATTGACCAGCTGATATGAGTATTTTGGTCTTCTTGATAGTTATGTGGTTAGGGATAGGAACTGGGCCTGTGTGATTTCATTGCTATAGGAAACTTGTAGATGAGGATTCTAGTTCTATCAATGCAGTTTGGAACCTTCTCTGCAATGTAAGTGTTATAAAGTTCCCTAGAGCACTGAAATCATGAGTGACTTGCCCAGGTTTATGTGGCCCATCTGTGTCAGAGGTAGGACTCCAGCTTGAATCTTCCTGGAATTGAGGCCAGCACCCTATTCACACTGCCATGCTGTCTTTCATTTTTATAATACCATATACATTAATATGCTAGCATTCTTATTATCTTATAATATTCCTTATCAATTTATTTAAAAATATTTTTAACCTGAATCAGTCCCCAGAGTCTCATGACCTGCTTCTACTAGTATAATAAAATTCTTGAACATGCAAATGTGTCCAGAAAACAACTGTCTGCCTACTATGTGAGAGATGGAGAAGTGTGATAACGGTTATAAGAAGGAAAACAATAATTAGAGATAGTTCTTGCCATCAAAGTTCCTGTAATCTGCTAGGGGAGATAATGCGTATATTTTTATACATAAGCTGATATGGCAGTAAATATAGACAGGTCGTTTAGCAGCATAATGCAAAATGGCACTTTGTACCTCTCTTCTGGATTTATAAGCTATGAGAGATTCAAGGAGGTGGAGAGGTAATTATCAAGATGTGTCTGTGGGGGAAGAATGATCAAGCATAGCATTGTAGAGGTGATGGCATTTGAGTTGAACTATAGGGATGGTAGGTTCTGTGTGTGTGTGTGTGTGTGTGTGTGTGTGTGTGTGTGTAATAGGGATAGTTTTGCTATCTTCTCTCTCCATACATTCATGTAGGACATTCCCCTTTGCCTGTTGAAATGTTCTTCCAAGACTCAGTTCAGGGGCTACTTCCTTCATGAATGCCACCCTATTTCACTACCCTCTTCCTTAACTGCCCCCCACCAATGTTCTTTGTTTTTTTTGTATTTTTCTAGAGCATAAGTTTTCTACTTTACCCCATCTTTTATTTTTTGTATTTGGGAATGTTATATTCCGTCATAAGCTCCCTGAATATAGAGACTGTCAGTTTTCATCTTTGTGTCTCTCACATTTAGCACTGTACCTTGCACAGAGTAGGGAATTAATCCATTTTTATGGTATTAAATTTAATTTCAGGTATAGGATATACAGATATAAATATATATAGGATAAACAGATATAAAAAAGCAGGACACTCAAGAAGAGTTTGGGGAATAGTGAATAGTCCAGGACTTAGCACAGTCCCTGGAACAGTTGCTTAATAAATGTTTATTGACTGACTGATTTTGGCAGGATCTTCTAGTGTGCAAATGGGAGTAAGAATACATGCTTTTATCATTAATCGGTGCAGTAGTAATATTACCTTTGTCTCTTTTGCTCCCAGAGGTTCGTTTCCTAACTTCTTTGAACCATTCCAGATCTTTCTGGTCTACCTGTTTGCTACATTTGTGACGTTACTTAATATTGTATTTCAGCATAATCTAAGAACATTTGCTTTTTCAACTGATTGGTCCTTTTCAGTTTTTCATATGAGGGAGTTTAAATGTCCACAGTGTGATGTGGCAAAAAGTATTGGACTAGGACTCTCTACTGGGTTTTAGTTCTCTGACACTTATCAGTGATGTGATCTTGGTTAAATAACTTAGCTTTTCGAAGTTTTAATTTCTTACCTGTTAACAATAGATCACATCCCTTCTATCTCATAAGAGTCACCTTGAAGGTGAATTTTCATAATCTAAGTGATAGTACCTTTTAAATTCTTTTCTTTTTTTTGGCCTTTTGGAGGGCAATTGGGGTTAAATAACTTGTCTAAGGTTCACAGCTAGTTTTTTTTGTGTGGGTGTTAAGTGTTTAAGGCCGGAACTGAACTCAGGTCCTCCTGACTCCGGGCCGGCGCTTTACTCACTGCGCCACCTATCTGCCCTACCTTTTAAATTCTTAAAAGCGCTAAATACAAATGTGAAGTGATAGCATCCTTCTTTGTTTCATGCTTTCATGTTGTTATCTTGATGGAACTGAATTGCATTAATGATGACATCAAGCAACTAATAAATATTTCTGAGCGTTTACAATGTGCTTAGCATTGTGTAGGCATCACGGTACCTTTTATAGTGATGGGTAGATATATCTAATTGATGAATTAGTATCATTTTAAAAACTGTCAGGCATATTACAAAGTCTCTTAAGTAGAGTCAGGTAGATGGTGCATGCTAGACTTAGAGTCAGGAAGACCCAAGTAAATCCTACTTCAGATATTTACTAGCTATATGGCCCTTGGTAAGTTATAACCTCTGTCTGTTTCAGTTTCCTTATCTGTAAAATGGGGATAATAGTATGAACCTCAAGCAGTTGTTATAAGGATGAAATGAGATATTTGTAAAGTACTCCAGAAACCTTAAAGCACCTTATAAGTGTTAGCTATTATAATTATTTTAAATTATTCAGAAAGTTATAATTAATTTTTATAGTTAGACTAAGTGTCATATCCAACAGTTCGATCCTCTTATGTTAACCTTTAGTATATATATATAATTCCCTATCTAACAGATGTTCCCAAAATGTGTGATACTGGCCCTTGGGGGGGGGCACTGGGGCAGTAGTAACCTCCAGTACAATGGGGAGGGGGTTGAATAAAAATAAGAAGATGGTAAAAGCATAAGGAAAGAAGGGAAAAGAAGAAAAATTTGAAAAACCATTTGTACATGTTTCATCTGTTGTGTAACAGAGTTAAAGTCATAGTGATTACATTATTTTCCAAATAAACACACAAAATGCAAATTATAACCAATCAGTGGTCAAGTTTGCTGACAGGTCTTATCTTAATAAGCAAGTGTTGCACATTATCAGAATATATATATTTATAAACACATACACATAAAACCAGCATGCATCAGCAGGAATATCTGCATGTAATGACTTGTCTACAACACAACTAAATGATTGCATGACACAGTATTATGTAATCAAAATTACAATACAGGAAACCCCCCCCCCCCACAAATTTGCAATTAATTATTAAATTAAAATGGCATCATTTAAAAAATATTTTAAATTTTTTTGAAATGATGAAAATTAAAAAAAAATTAAAGGGGTAAAGAAAGTAGATTTCCATTGGAGTGCTGAGTAATTTATTTTTTTTTAAAGGGGTAGTAGGCCAAATAAATTTGGGAATCTTTGTACTTAAGGATACGGGCAAATGATGTGCTGGCTTATGTGATTCAAATCATTGGCTGGTATATCTTGGCATGTTTATATAAGATTAATGCACTTAAAAGATAATTTAATATTTCTACAATATTTGAAATATATTGCTGCCTCACTTTAATCTTTGTAATATGGAGTTCAAGATTGAATAAATATGACCATAAAACACTTTGTAATCCTTACAGTGGTATGTAGAAGTGTTAGCTATTCAGACACTTGTGTGTTATTGTGGAAAGAGTCATGGACTTGGAGTAAGGAAAGTTTTTTTTTTCCCTGAGCTTTAGTGCTTATGAGACTGTGCTATGCTTATTCATTCTCTGCTACCTGCCTTTGTGTTTGTCCTTTTCACATTTCTTCAAAAAAAATTATTGATACTTTTGTTTTTATATTATGTTCCTTCCCAGGGAGCTATTTTACTATAAAGACAAAAAATTTAGCAAAACTAACCAACATATTGAAAAAGTCTGATATTATATACAGTGTTCCATACCCATAATTCTGTGCAGAAGCAGAGAGGAGTTGCTTCTCTTCTTTGGCATGAAGCTTGATCATTATAATTTCAAACATTTGATTTCAGTTGTTTTGTTGTTCTTTCCATTTCCATTATTGTCATGAAATGTCTTCTGCATTCTACTTAGTTTACTTTGCATCAAATCATATAAATCTTCCCTTGTGGCTGTGTTCCTCATTTTTTATAGCATGGTAATATTCCATTATATTTATGTAGCACAATGTGTTTAACCATTTTCCAATCAATAGGCATCTTCTTTGTTTCTGCATGTTAACTATTACAAAAATACTACTGTAAATATTTTTCTTTATGTAGAGCTTTTCTTATTATTGACTTCTTTGGAATATATCTGTATTCATGTTTTAAAAGTCTTAGTTGCGCAGTGAATTCCTTACATATCTGTTTTTGCTTTTTCGGGCTGTTTGACCTTTTCTCCCTCATCAGACTTCCTATTGTGCCTTCATAATCTCTTTTTTGAAACCTGGGGTACATGTCATACTGGGCTTGCTTTCCTCTCCTCTGTACCAGATTCTGAGATGAAAAGGTCATTTCCGTGTGTGTGTGTGTGTGTGTGTGTGTAACAAACCATTCCTTCTTACTGGTAAGAATCAGGCTTAAATAGGCTTCCTGGTGCAAGTACCAGCACTTTTTAGAAAACTCTTACTTTTTCTACTGATTTTGTGCATTTAAGGAGTTGCATTCCCTGTATAGGCTTTAGAGGAAAACTGGTTAGTTTTGCTTTAACTTTATGTACCAGTTACTTGTTACTCATCAGTGCCATAGGCAATTGGTAATGTTAGTACAGCATTGTGGAGTCAGATTAGGACTAAGGGTAAGGATTTAGAAGTAATCCATGTAGAAGTAATAGTTGAAATCAAAGGCATAGGTGTGAATGAGATTAGAGGAGAAAAAGCATAGAGACAAAAAGAATGGGAAGCTTCATAGTCTTGGGGAAAACTTATTTTAATGGAATAAAAGGAGAAGGAGGAATATCATAGGAACTACCCTACTTGGTCACTGACACCAAGCCCTTTATTTTATAATTGAGAAAGCTGAAGCCCTGGGAGGACATGTGACTTCCCCAGAATCACACAACTAATAAATGTCAGAAGTGGAACTTCTGGAACTCTGCCTGGTTTTAAGGCTGCTACTCAGTTTAATACAGTGATTAAGTGGCATTGTGTGGAGGAACTATGATTTGTAGATAAATCCTAGAGTTCCTTGAGGTGCAAAGTTTAACTCATCCAGATGCACACAGTAAATTCCAGAACGTGATTTGAACCTAGTTGGTTTGCCCTAATTTAAGCCCAGCATTTCCTTATTGTCCTGGGCAACTTCTGTAATGAACCTCACCTACATTATGAGTTAGGTGGTTTTTTGGTAGACTGGCCTAGAAGTTTAACCACTACTTAATAACATTATTTCTGTGAGAAAGTGCATTGCCTTCTAGACATATGACTTGCAAATAAACTTTTGGGACTGAAGTGTTTTTAAGTTTTAGGGACTATGTATATTGACTTTCTTTTTGCAAGGACTAATTGGAGTCAACTTCCATTTGTCCCCAAATAAAATAGTTTAACTCTTCTTTGTACCAATTATGCAGTTCAAAGTATACATGTTCATATATTGATTTTTCATTGTGGATGAATTAGATGCTCTCATTTCTTTTAACTGAGAAGTACAAGCACCTACAAAGTAAGAACCATGACTTTTTATGTTAAAATTGAGGGAACTGGCAACTTC
Source organism: Petaurus breviceps papuanus (assembly GCF_028583685.1). Taxonomy (NCBI): domain Eukaryota; kingdom Metazoa; phylum Chordata; class Mammalia; order Diprotodontia; family Petauridae; genus Petaurus; species Petaurus breviceps. The sequence continues at coordinate 29,715,698 of NW_027185712.1, forward strand.
TACTTTCAATTATGAATGAATGGTAAAATATCTTATGATTGCCTATTATGATATTAATTTGTCTAGATGTATGGCTTTTTGAATGGAATAAATGTAGTCTATAAAAACTTATCTATAAACTGCATTTCTGTTACATAAATTCAGTTTTCCTCGTTTATTTTCCTTTAACAATCAGAGATGTATTATGAAACTATAGACACTATAGTTTTGCACTATAGTAAATCCGAATTTTACAACTATAGTAAAATCAGAATACAGAAAAATTTTAAATGAACAAGTCTAGGGAAAATAATGTTCTGATCAAACTTTAATAATTGACAGTATGCTTGAGGTGTTAAAGTTCAGGTTATAATGCCCCTCCCCCCAAATAAAGGTGACAAATAACATCAACTTATGACTAACATGCCTGTGTTCTACTATTTTGAATTTGACACTACTAGAGTAGACTCTGGGAAAATGAAGGCTCTAGCACATAATTGTAAATGAGGAAGAGGAAAACAATGACCTTACATTATTAATATTTTTTGAATGAAACCATTTTGCTTTTCTAGATTTAGTAGATTAATTATCTTTCTAAATATAAAATTAAATGTTTAAGTTGCTTTATTTCCAGTTGGAATAAACATAAGTAATGCTAACTTGGTTGGTATAGTAACCCAAAAAGGTTTTGGAGAATTGAATTAGTAGGCATGTTGGTTATTTTAAGTAACTAATCACTACTAAGCTGTGCATTTTTCTGACTTTCTGGTGGCTGAATAGTATACTAAAGGCAAGTAATTGTTTAGATATGTAAGTTACCGTAAGCATAATATGTTGTTTAGTCTTAACTCTCATTTAAGATGATGATTAACTTCTTAGGCATACTGTTAAGAAAATAATTTTTAAAATATTCAGATTTGGAATCCTTTTAAAACTTTAGGGTTTAATTTAAGTTGATATTAGCTAAGTTAAATACACAATTAATAGTATTATTTCCTTTAAAAATCACAACATACCCACCTTGGAAGTTTGTTTAAAAAATGTGTTGCAACAAATTGTAGAGATATTTTCTACCACCCCTGTGGTTTTATTTGTACCTCTGAAGTTAATTCAACTAATAGGAAAATGATATAGTTAAATAGGAATTGATTTTTGCACAGCTTTTCAAGGCTATGTTTATTTTTAATAATATTTTATTTTTAATCAATTGCACGTAAAAACAGCTTTTAACTTTGTTTTTTTTTAAATTTTGAGTTCCAAATTCTCTCCCTCTCTCCTATCCTCTCGCTGTGAAATAGTAAGTGATTTGACATAGGTGCAGTCATGAAAAACATATTCTATACTAGTCATATTGTAAAAGAAAACATAGATAAAAAAATCCACAAAAAGAATAAAGTGAAAAATAGTATGCTTCAATCTGCATTCAGACTCCCATCAGTTCTTTCTCTGTAGCATTTTTCATCATGAGTCCTTTGGCATTGTCTTGGATCATTGTATTTTTGAATATAGTTAAGTCATTCACAGTTGATCATCATACAGTTTTGCTGCTGCTATGTACAATGTTCTCCAGGTTCTGCTCACTTCACTTTACATCAGTTTCTTATAAATCTTTCCAGTTTTTTTCTGAAATCATCTTGCTTGTCATTTTTTATACCACAATAGTATTCCATCAGAATCATATACCACAACTTGTTCAACAAGGCTAAATTTATTGCATAAGGACGGACATATCTGAACAAGTGTGTGGTTTGGGCTAAGTGTTCCTAAATGTAATAAATATGCTCCTGAAAATTTGTATCGGTCTTATTAACTCAGTTTGCCATGTATTTTCAAATTTTCTTATTTTGTAGTGACAGTTCAACCTTTTGGTGCTTTAGCAGCTCTAGGAAGCTTTACTCATTTAAAGATGCTTAATTAACATTCATTACAGTTTTTCTCGCTTTTATGCTTTCATTCAGAGACTTCTGCCAATGTCCAGCAAAGGACAAGAATGTGCATACTCAGGATATGGTCTTAAGCCTCTTTTAGTATTTCAATAAGAACTGTTTTGGCATTCCTTTCTAAATGTTTGTATTAATGACCTAATGATTTGTTTTTATGATTATCTAATGAAATATTTTAACAATCAAAAATAAACTAGTTATGGAGAGTAAGTAGGAAAGTTGGAGGCAGCTTCTAAGGTTGATGGAATGATTTTAAGTGCTTTTGATACGGGGGAGTTTAATGAGAAAAAGAAGGCATAAGAAAGTATTTTCTTTTCTTAATTTATAGATTTTGTTTTAACTCAAGAGAGAAGCTAAAATAAAACTACAAAAATTTGCAGTCCCTGAAAATATTCAGCAAAAAGTACATAAAATATTTATTGGCAATATAATCTTACACTTTTGTATATTTATTTGCCACTTGTTAGAAAGATATAAAGTATGTATTCTTTAAAAAATGAGTTTTGTTATATTTAACTTTATCTGGGTCCAAATAGGATAAGTCTCATACTTCATCTACATATTAGCCTTTCAGGTATTTGGAGACAGTTTCCCTATCTCTTCCCCTTCCCCTCCTTTCCTCCCACTCCCTCCCACCTCTTCCCAATCTATTTTAATTTTATTTTTTTAAAAATCCCTAGTTCCTTTACCAATTCTTATAATAAGGTTATTAGCTTTTTTGGTTGCACAGGTCTGAACACTTTTGACTTAACAAAGTTCTTTTCACTTGGTGTCATCTATATCTATATCTGTATCTATTTATTTGCTCTATATTCCTGATAAGGTCTGACCAGAACAGGGTACAGAGAGATTATCATTTCCTTAATCTAGGAAGCTGTTATGTAGCCTAAGATTGCATTAGTTATTTTTGACTGCCATCACAACATCATTCTGTTGATTCGTATTGACCTTATTGTCCTCTAAAATTCCCATATCAAAGTGCTATTTCAACCATGCCTCCTTCAGTTGGTACTTGTGAAGTTAGTTTTTTGATCCCCAGTATAAGACTTCACATTTCTATTTATTGAATTTCATCCTATTAGATTTAGCCCAGTGGCTGAGCCTGTGAAGCAAGATATTTTTTGCTTCTTGACTCTGTTGTAGGTATTGATAAGGATCCTGACTGTGCCTTTATCCAAATCATTATTAAATAGCTCAGGGTAAAGATACAGATCCCTGCAGTACTCCAGTAGAGCCCTTCTGATGAGCTGATTTCTAACTATAATTTGTAATCGTTGATTCCTGCCATTCAGCAGTTTACATCTGTCAAATTATATTAGCAGCTAACCTATATATAATTTCCAAACTTTTCCATAAGTGTAATATGAAATTTTTATCAAATATCTTATATATAGTTAAACTATATATTTCCCATGATCTACCATGTGAAACCTTGCTAAAAAAAAAGGAAATCATTCTTCACTTCTTGAATCATGCTGGCTCTTTATATCACCAAGTCCTTTACAAGATTTTCACTATCCTTTTAATTTGTTCTAAAATTTTCAAGGAATTTATTGCTATCTTGTTGACCTAGAGTTTAGGCATTCTCTAATTTTCTTTTGTGAAAAGTGAGACATTTGCTCTTCTTTACTTCTATGTCATCTCACTATTTCTCTATAATCCTTCCTCTCTCAGTGATTATGGCTCAGCAGTAGTACTTCTCTGAGTACCTGAGGATGTGGTTCACCACATCTAGGTGACTTGAATTCATCTAGGGCATATAGGTGTGTTAACCATATTTGTTCTTGCACTTTTGTTGAAATGATCATTCTCTTTGGCCCACAAAGCAAGCTAAATAAGGGGAGATTTGAGTAGCTGTTAATTTCTCTTTGTTATCAGTTTTCATCCCATCTCCTCTTCAATCCTCCTCTTTTCTAAGTTTAAAAACCTATTTTTTAAAAACAGAAAGTTTATTTTTCCCCCTTTATTTGCCAGTCTTAACTATTCCAATTTTTACTCATCCCTTTACCTACTCTTACAGAATGAATGTAATATGCTTTTGCATTCCTCTTTTGATATCTATTCTTTGTTTCATCTTCTGTATTTTAAAAAACTTTGATTAGTTTTTATTTTTTCTTATTTTTATGTTGTATATTGGCATCTTTCCTTTTTTAATTAAAAATTCAACAAATTTCAACAAATGTTGACCACACACATACACAATATTCAAAGACCAGAAAAAAGAGGATTGTATATGCAACTTAATTTCTATTACAATTTTTGAAAGTGTATATTAAATTTAATATGATAGTAATAAAATTTACTTGCTTTTCTGAACTTCCATTTACTCTTTTATGTATTTTGTTTCATTGATGTACTTTTCTATTACTTTTTATCACTTTCATCACTCACCAACTTCTCCACAACTTTCTACCCCACTCTGTGCTCTGTACCTTTTTTACTCCCCTCATCAAAGCCCTCCTTTCTAGTAAATAAGTATAGTGAAGCAAACCAGATTTGCACATTGGCCACATCTAAAAATGTAAGACTTGTCTTGCAACTCTGCTTCATGTTTTCTGCCAAGATGGAAGTATGAATCGTCATTATTTGAAAAATCATAGTTACTGCATTGATCACAGAAGTTGTCTTTCAGAGTTATTTTCCTTTGCATTATTGTACAATGTAAATTTCCCTTCTGATTCTGCTCATTTCACTTGTCATTGCTCCGTGTGTGTGTGTGTGTGTGTGTGTGTGTGTATGTAGGTTTCTTTGAATTTATGATTTTTTAAGCAATGCATTAATATTTTATTACATTCATTTATTAGTATTTATTCAACCATTCCCCCATGGATGGGCACTCACTTTGTTTCCAATACTTTGTTATAACAAAAAGGACTGATACACACACACACATACACCCCATATATATTTGTATATATAAATCTTTTTTTTTTTTTGCTATCACTGATTTCTATTGAGTGTAGACCTAAGAGCAGTATTCTAGATTAAAGGATATGTACAATTTAGTGGCTTTTTTACATAGTTCCAAATTGCTTTGAAGAAGAGTTGGATTAATCCATAGTTTCAGCAACAGTGAATTTGTGTATCTCTTTTCCTAAAAACCCCTTCAACAACTGTCATTTTATTTTTTTGTCAGTTTGATCTATGTGAAATAGAACCTCATAGCTGTTTATATAATTTTTATTTACTTTAGTTTTAAAATTTTTTATTAAGGTACTTATTTTTAGTTTTCAACATTCATTTCCATAAGTTTTAAATTTTCTCCCTCTCCCTACCCCATCCCTCTCCAAGATGACTTGCAATCTAATATGGGTTCTACACATACATTCCTATTAAACACATTTTCACATTAGTCATGTTCCATAGAAGAATTATAATGAATGGGAGAAACCATGAGAAAGGAAAAAAAAACAAAAAAGAAAATAGTCTGCTTAGTTCTTCATTCTGACTCCATAGATCTTTTCTGGGTGTGGCTGGTATTTTCCACCATGGTGTCCTTTGGAATTGTTTTAGATCCTTGAATTGCTGGGAAGGGCTAAGTCTATCAAAATCAGTCCTCACGCACTGTGGCTGTTACTGTGTACAATGTTCTCCTGGTTCTTCTCCCTGTACTCAGCATCAATTCATATAAATCTTTTCAGGTTTCTCTGAAGTCTGCCTATTCATCATTTCTTATAGCACAATAGTATTCCATCACATTCATATACCACAACTTGTTTAGCCAATGCCCAATTGATGGATGTTCCCTTGATTTCCAGTTCTTTGGCCACCACAAAAAGAGCTGCTATAAATATTTTTGTAATGTGGGTCCTTTTCCCATTTGTTTGATCTCTTTGGGATACAGCCCTAGAAGTAGTATTGCTGGATCAAAGGGTATGCACATTTTTATAGCCCTTTGGGCATAGTTCCAAATTGCTCTTCAGAACGGTTGGTTCAGCTCACAGCTCCATGGCAATGAATTAGTGTTCCAACTTTACCACATTTTGTCCAGCATTTATCATTTTCCTATTTTGTCATGTTAGTCAATCTGATAGGTATGATGTGGTACCTCAGAGTTGTTTTGATTTACATCTCTCTAATAAATAGTGATTTAGAGCATTTTTTCATATGACTATAGATAGTTTTAATTTCTTCCTGTATTTAGTTTAGTTTAAAAAGTTATTAATACTTGGGGACATTTTATTTATAATTGTTGATAGTTTGCATTTCTTCTTTTGAAAATTGCTTGTGATATTATTTGATTATTTATTGAGGAATAGCTCTTGTTACATATTTGTATCAGTTCTTCCTGTATTTTGGATATCAGATCTTTATCAAGGAATTTGCTACAAAGATTTTATTTTCCCCAGTTAACTTGTTTCTTTTCTAATTGTAATTGCATTGATTTTATTTGTGCAAAAACTTTTCAATCTTATATAATCAAAATTGTCCCTTTTATCTTTTATGATAATCTCTGTCCCTTGTCAAACAATATTGTCAGCAGTTGTGAAAGCTATCTTCCCTTCTCTTCCAGTTTCTTTACAATATGACCTTTTATATCTAGGTCATATAGATAGTTTATTTTAATATTATGTCAGATATAGTAATATAAACCTAATTTCTTTCGGATTGTTTTTTATTTTCTCAGTAATTTTCATCAAATAAAGAATCATTACCCCAGGAATTGGTATCCTTGGGTTTACTGAGTGCTATGCTACTAATATATTTTTATTTTGTTCAGTTGATCAAAATTTCTTTTTTTTAACCAGTACCAAATTACTTTGATCATAATTATTTTGTAGTATAGTTTGAGATTTAATACTACTAATTATTTTTCATTGTTTCCCTTGAGGTTCCTGATCTTTTTTATACACATGAATTTTAAAAATTATTTTGGCTAGTTCTGTAGATTGTTTTGTAATTGTATTTATATGATATTTGAGTATGTGGTAGTAATCAGACTCCCAAATAATATGCTGTCCTTATGTTGATGTTTCATATTTCTAGCTAATTATTTTTAATATAATATGCAATTAATTATTTGGAACCATATAATCTGCAAAGATCAATAATTTTGTTTCTTCTTTGCTTAAGTTATCCCTCAGTTTCATTATCTTGTCTTATTTTAATAGATAACATTTGTGTAAGTATATCAAAAAATAGTGGTGACAGTGGACATTCTTGCTTTACCCTTAATTTTAATGGAAAAGCTCATAACATTGCTCAATTATGAAATTAATTCCTGATTTTAGATAGAAATTATTTAAGGAAGGCTGTGTCTTCCCACACTTTTCAATTTAAAGAGAAAACAACAAACCAGTATCTTATTGTATCCTATCAAAAGTCTTTATTTCATCTATTTATAAAATCATGTGATTTTCTTTATTTTTGTTATTGATATGATGTATTACATTTCTAGTTTGCTTAATATTGAGCCAACTGTACCCACCCACACCCAACCCCCCTTTCCCCCCCACGCATGGATATTATTTCACTTTCTGTGGTGCTTTTAAGCATAATGTATATACCTAAGTTGTCTGGTGAGTTTCTTGTGCATCCATATTGATCTAATTATATAACTTCCTTTTCCCCTCTTCATTGGAATTGTTCCTCTTTGTGAATTTAGACTTTTACCCTGAGAGCTGTCTATTCCTTTTGAGTTGACTTCCTCTGTAGATTTTTAGACCATGGGATCCTAAAACCATCCTTCCTCAGAATCCTTTAAAAACTGCTCTCCCCAAATCTAGGGTACATGTCAAATTATGCTTGACTTTCCTGTTTTTCATTGTCACTAGAAAACCTTTTCCAAAAGACTCTCCTCATTTCCACCTCAGTACCAGTTATTCCCTCTTAGTGAGAATAGTATCCAGAATAGGATTCCCCCTTGTTGTTTCCTCCATTTGTTGAAGGATATCATTTTCATTAAAGTAAGTTAAGAAACTATTAACTGTACTGCTTTGGGAGAAGACAGATCCAGCAGATGTCTAGATGTTTAAAATTCTCCTCTCACTACTATATTATGCCTCTGTGCCAGCATTGTGATGTTTCCTGAATTCATCTATTTCCTTATTCTGTTGACACATGATATATTCTGATGACAAAATGATTTGTTTCTCCCTCCATTGATCCTCACCCAAATGCTCTCCACCATTCACTACTCTTGTTCCTGGATGTCATTACATGAGTTTATATTCTTAATATACAATTTTATCTTATCCTCTTACCTTTTTTACCTATTTCAAAGTATGCCCATTCAAAGAGATGCAGTGTGATATAGAGTGGATGGATAGTGAGTCAGCTTTGATCAAATTGTGACCCTGTGCAGTTTAATCTCTCAGTTATCAAGGATTTTCTCCAAGATTATAAATTACAGAGCAAGTGCTAATCTACTAGATATTTCTAGGAGTTTCCTAACTGGGAATTCTCTTTACCAATGAAATTATAGCTCTGGTTTAAAAAAAATATTCATACATATCCATATTCTAGTCATGGGTTTCATCTCCAGAAAGCTCTAGTCCTATGGTGCTATTCTATTAGGTCATTTCTTGTCTCCACCAGCCCCCAATCAGAACCTCTAGTTCATTTTGATTTTAGCATAAGCTTTGGATATTTGTGGATATCTATTAGAGAATGGCCTATAATTCTAATATCAATTTCCAATACATTGCGCATTTCAAATTTGCATCAAATTTTAATTCAAAGATTTTTTTCCTCATCCATATCTTAAGTTAGTCTTCTTTAAAGAAAAAAAATTATTTCAAAGACCTGTGCCATCTAACAATCCTTAGCTCACATTAAGAAAAAAATCTTATTAACAAGGATATCATGGGACACGCTATCAATGTCTTGCTAAAGTTAAGTTATACTATATTAACAATATTTTTCTAATCTATCAACACAGGAACATTTGTTTAAAAAAGCCACGGGTCTTAATCTGCTGCAGCTTGTTCTTACTGATATTGTATTGACAATGCTAGTGAGCACTGGTTTCTTTTTTAAGCTCTCACGTTTGTTTTTAGTAATATGTTCTAGGGGGGTGGCTAGGTGGTGCAGTGAATGCAGAGTGCTGGCTCTGGAGTCAGGAGGACCTGAGTTCAAATCTGGCCTCAGACACTTAACACAAAAAATTTAGCTATGTGACCTCGGGCAAGTCACTTAGCCCCAATTGCCCTACCTTCCTCCCTCCAAAAAGAAAAAAAAAAGGAATAATCTGTTCTAGAAATTTGTGATAGATTGAAATCAAATTTATCAGACTATACTTTCTGGAAGATAGTGGCAACATTTACCCTCTCTTTTTTAGACAGATCTTCAAGGACCTCTTCCATTCTTCACTATTCTTACTATTTGGTAGTTAAAGCTATCCACTTTTTTTTTCCAGACTGTTAGATTGTAGAGAGAAGTACTGAAATTTTCATCAGGAGAGACCTACTACTGTAGGCTTGAATTATAGACTTGACATTTCTTTTATGAATCTAGGCAAGTTATTTAGCCTATATGATATTAATGTTTCCTTACCTGCAAAGTGGAGATAATAATATTTATACTGTTTCACACTTCTTGAGAGTCTTACAGGCTAAATAAATTGGGCTGCTTGTGATCACCCTCGAATAGAATTCATCCTGTTAGAGATTTTTGAACTCATTAGGAACAACTGCTTATGTGAATTACGACTGTACCTTTTGCATGCTTCTCAAGATCAGGGAACGTTTTTTGCCCTTCTTTGTATCCCTGTTATTTAGCATATAGTAGGCACTTAAAATGTTTGTTGTCTGACTGATCAAAGGCTGTTTTCTGCTTTTAGTTGGAAAGTTGATTTGACGATGAAAATAGTATAATTCATCTTTTACTCAGTCATTTGTCAACATTACAAATCTATGCAAAGCTGTGTGTTCATATTTCCTTTATTTCTTGTATTTAACTAAAAAAGGTTATTTTAAAGTCTTATCATTAAAAAAAAAATAAGTCTCAGTTTATTCAGGGTTGGGTAGTGCCAGTAGAGTGCTAGACTTGGAGTCAGGAAGATCTAAGTTCAAAATCCTGTCTAAGCATTTATTAACAGTTTAACCCTGTGCAAGTCACTTAACCTCTGTACCTTAGTTTCCTCATCTGTAACCCTATTCTCATCTGGGGTTAGACTTGATGACCTCTAAGGCCCCTTCTAGTTCCCCTTATGTTTTGATACTATGGGACTTTTCTTGTGCTATATTTTTGATATATTTGTCACTCTGGTGTTCTTCAGTTAGTTTTGTGCCTTGTTTTGAACTTTTGTACATCTTTTTCACTCTGACAAACCATTTATTAGCAACTACTAGGTGCAAGGCATCATGCTAGGTATCAGAGGTAGATAGATTTGATTCAGATTCATTTTTAAAGGCATTTAGTCTAATGACGTAGAGGTGGTGAGTGTGAAAAATTTGTAAGTAGCTAACCATATGTTACAAAAGGGAGTGTAATTCAGCCAAAGGACCATGAAGAATTTGAGGCAGGAGAAATCATTTCAGTTTGAGGCTAAGAAGAATCAGGAAAGGCTCCATGGCAAAGGGGACATTTGAGTTACTACTTGAAAAATGATAGAGACTTCCTTAGAAGTAGATTTGGAAGTAGAATATTTAATCAGGGTAAGTGGGTTTCATAAGTAAGGGCAGTCATAGAATAAACAGTGCAAGAAGAAAATGTGTAGTGGAGAGTACATGTAGTATAAGGAAGCTAGGTGCCTGTAGTCCAGGAGTTTATTTAGTAGTCAGAAGAATTTTGAGTTAGAGTTGGGGATCAAAGCAGTATGTTAGGATGGTTGCTTGGGCAGCAGTACACAAGGTAAATTAGAGAGTGGGTAGGCTAAACCAAGAGGCAAGATGATGAATTAGGAAGCTATTACAACAATCCAGGTAATGAATGGTTTGAGCTAATGCCAGTCAGTCATCAAATATTTTGCATCTGTTATGTTCAGGCACTGTGCTAAGACCTGGAAATACAAAAAAGGATGCAAAAAAACTGTACCCACTTTTAAGGAGCTCACAGTCCCTGTGAGAGGGAAGGGAGAGGGAATATGAATGAAGTCTGTAAAAGCAAGTTTTATGCATGTGTTTATATACATGTATTTATATACACACATATAAGATAAATTGGAGATAATCAACAGAGGGAAGGCACTGACATGAAGGGGATCAAGAAAAGCTTTTAGTTGAAGATGAGATTTTAGCTGGAACTTGAGGAATGCTAAAAGATGAAGATGAGGATGGAGAGTTCTAGATATGGGGGACAACCAGTGAAATGCCCCAAATTGGAAGACGGAGTGTTTTGTGTGAGCAGCATCTAGGATGTTAGTGGCACTGCATCACAGAGTACCTGGAAGTGAGTAAGGTATGTGAAGACTAGAAAGTCAGGGGAGGGCCAGATATGAAAGACTTTAAAACCCGAACAGAAGATATTTTACAAGATCCTGGAAGTTTTAGGAGAGGGATGGGAGTTTATTGAATGGGGCAGGGTTGACATGGTCAGACCTGCACTTTAGATGGATCAGTTTGAAAGGTGAGTGAACGATAGAATGGAATGGGGAAAAACTTGAAGCAGGGAGACCAATTAGCTGACTCTTTAGTCCTGGCATGAGGTGATTAGGGCTTGTATCAGAGTAGTGACAGCATCAGAGGAAAGAAAGGGGCTTATATAAGAGATAGGTTTCTGAAGTAAAACCAACAGAACTGGTTAATAGGTTGGATATGGGAGGGTGGGGATGAGGAGTCAAGGTTGTGAGCCTGAGTGACTGGGAGGATGTTGGTGACCTTGATGGTAATAGAGAAGTGGGGAGGATTTGGAAGAGAAAAGATAATGAGTGCAGCTTTGGACTTGATGAGTGTAAGATGTCTACATCCAGTTCACCATGTCCAGTAGAAATTTAGAGTTGTGAGCCTGGAGGAGGTCAGGAGGAAGGTTAAGGCTGGAGAAGTAGGTCTGGGAATCTTTAGTAATGAGATGATAATTGAATCCATGAAACTGGTGAGGTTACCAAGTGAAATAGTACACAGTAATGTTTTGCTATGGGGCAGATTTTGTGGAAGTAGAATTGATGGTATTTGACATCTGTATATATACATATATATGTTTATTTTAGGAAAATGAAGAGTTAAAGTTGATTCTAAAGTTATAAGTTTGTGTGACTAGGAAGATGATCATGCTATCTGCTGAAATAGAAAAATAAAGGGGAGAAATAGTTTTTAGGGAAAAGATAGATTGGTTTTGGATGTGTGAAGTTCTGGTGGGACATACAAGTAGTGGTAGCTATCTGGTATTTGGAAATATTGAAGTGGAAATTAAGCAGATGTTTGGGGGGTTGTTTTCAAATGAAGATTTGGGATTCATAGAAGTTGCTATTGAAGTCACAAGAGTAACAAGAACATAGAAGAGAGCATGAAGAGAGATGAGGAAGCAGTGAAGTAAACAGAAGGAATGACTACAGTGAAGGGCTGAGCCATAGTCTTATTCTGCAGACAGGTCAAGGACATTGAGAACACATTAAAAAGTCAGTGGATTTAGGGCTAAGAATATCTTTAGTGACCTTAGAGAGAAACCCGTTTCAGTAGACTAATAAAAATGGAAGCCAGATTTCAAGAAGTTGAATGAGCCAGATGGTTAGGAAGTAGGTGCAACAAACATATACAGTTTTTTTTTCTAGAAGTTTAACTGTGAAAGGGAGAACGGAAAGGAATAGGGGACAATAGCTTAAGGTTAGGAGTGTAGTATATATACATATGTTTAAGGGTGGGGCAGTTAAGGGCGTTTGTTTGTTAGACTGAAGGTAAAGAACCAGTAGAGAGATTTTAGAAGTTAACTCTTAATCTCATTAATTCTTTAATTTATAGGCAAGCACCTTGTGAAACTTATCAGTTTTGCTAGAGAATTTTTACTGGGCACTGTTTATGATTATATAAGTAATTTTTCATTTTTGAGAGTTATCTCTTCTCTAAAACTATCTTTAAGTGTACTTTTTTTTGCTATAATATTTTTGAAATTTGCCTTCTTTTTAAGACTTGTCACTATCTGACAATGCCCAACACTCCTTGTCTTCTCTATTAATAACAATAATATTTATATTTCTGTAACTCTTAAGAAGATATGACCCTTTTTTAAATTTTATTTTTATTTTTTTTTTTAATTAAGCAATCAGGGTTAAGTAACTTGCTCAAGGTTACAGGGCCAGTTATTTCTGGGTGTGGTGCTGAGTATCTGAGCCCGGGATTCGATCTCCAGGTCGTCCCAGCACTGGAGCTGGTACTCTTACTCGCTGAGCCACGTGGCCGCCCCTAAGCAATTGGGGTTAAGTAACTTACTCAAGGTTACACGGCCAGGTGTTTCTGGGTGGGTGCTAAGTGTCTGAGCCCGGGATTCGATCTCCAGGTCGTTCTGACACTGGAGCCGGTACTCTTACTCACTGTGCTACCTGGCCGCCCCAGATATGACCCTTTTCATATGAGGAACACAACACACTTTCTGAATTACCATGTCAGTTCAGTCACCATTCATAATGATACTTTTTTAAAATTTAAATTTTTATTGATCTTTTTATGCAATACCTTCCATTTCCCAGTTTTCCATTTCCATTTCTTCCCTCCCAGAAAGATTTCTCTTATACCAAAGAATAAAAAAGAGGGAAGACAAGTTAGCAGAACAATCCAGCATAGCAACTAAGAACAAGATTATGTCCAATATCTCTACATGAAGAAGGAAAGTATATTCTCAAAGTCTCTTCTTTGAGAATACATTTGATCATTATAATTTCATAGCATTCAATTTCTAATGTGTTTTTTGTTTGTTTGGTCCATTTACATCATTATAATTATGGTGTTTATTTTCCTGGTTAATTTCTTTAGTTTGCATCAATTTGTAAAAGTCTTCTCAAGCATCTCTGTATTATTGTTATAGCACAGTAATATTATAGCACATTAATGTAACAAAATTTGTTTAGCCATTTCCCACTTGATGGACATCTACTTTGTTTCCTGTTTTTGACTACTGTAAAAAGTGCTGATATGAATATTTTGGACCTTTTATGTTTTTTAAATCTTCTTTGGGGAGAGGGGGTTGAGGGCAAGGGTAATTATGTCTAACAGGATGATCTTTGGGTTAAAGTAGATTGATATTTTAGTAATTTGCTTAGCAAAATTTCAAATAACTTTCCAGAATGATTGTACCAATTCCTAGCTTCCATCAACAGGTGTATTAGTGTGCCTTTCTTTCCTTAACCTGTCCGAGGTTTGACTATTCCTGTAGTCAGCTAAGTGATGTAGTGTATATAGAGCATTGAACTTGGAGTCAGGAGACCTGAGTTCAAATTCTGCTTCAAACACTTACTAATTAAGTGACCCTAGGCAGGTCATTTAACCTTTGTTTGCTTCAATTTCCTCATCTGTAAAATTGAGATAATAATAGCATTTACCTTTCAGGATTGTTGTTAGGATCACATGAGATAATATTTTTAGAGTGCTTTGTAAATCCTTAAGTGCCATGTGTAAATGCCTGCTATTATCATCATCTTTTGTCATTTTTTGATTTAGTTTTACTTGTATTTTTCTTTTAATGATTTGGAACTGTCTTTCATATGGTTCTTAATAGTTTGCAATTCTGCTTTTGAGAACTATTGGTTCATATCCTTTGACAACTCTGTTGAGAAATTGTTCTTGGTCTTATGTATTTTTGTTAGCTATCTTGAATATTCAACCCATATCAGAAGTATTTGTTAAAAAGTTCTCCATCACCAATTACTAACTTCCCTTCTTATTCAAGTTGCAATTAGGCCAATTAATAATCCTATAATGGCCTCTAAGTGTTCAAGTGAAAGGAAGACTCAGAAGTCATTCAGTTTAAATCAAAAGCTAGAAATGATGAAGTTTAGTGAAGAAACCAAGACAGGCTGAAAACTAGGCCATGACTCTGATCAGTCAGCAGCTATCACCATCTAAGCAAGATCCTCCACAAGCAAAAATATTACTTACCCTCTCAATGCTCAGATGATTGTTAGCCATTTTTAAGTGTTTTTAAAATTAAGGCATGTACATTTAAAATTATGTATAGTACTATTGTACACTTAATAAACTATACTTTAGTGTAAACATAATTTTTATATGCACCAGAAAACCAATAAATTTGTGTGACTCACTTTATTGCAATATTTTCTTTATTACAGTAGTCTCAAACTGCAGTATCTTTGAGGTATGCCTGTACTTTCATTGACCTAGTAAGTGAATATGTAAAATAATGTAGGTAGGATTGTAATTTTTTTTCAAACTTTGATTTGGACCAGCCAGGGGCATTAAATTTCACTCCAAATATTTGTCATTAAAAAAAAAAATGTTTTGTAGCTTCATATGTCTTGAATGTGCCTTGGTCTATGGACTTATAGTTATTTTATGTATTTGTTATATTGAATGGGACTTCCTTTTAAATTATTTCCTTCTGGATTTTGTTACTATTATTTAAAAATACTATTGATTTTTGTGGGCTTATTTTGTATCCTGTTACTTTTACTGAAACTATTCATCTTAATTGTATTTGATTCTCTGAGGTTATCTTAAGTAAACCATCACATCGTGAATAAATAGTATTTTTATCTCCCCTGTGCTTGTGTTTATATTTTAATTTCTTTCTCTTGTTTTTAATGCTAATATTTCTAATACTGTGCCAAATAACATTAAGGAACAGAGGCATGCTTACTTTATTAAAATAATCATGGGGTGGCTAGGAGGCACATTGAATAGAGCACCGGCCCTAGAGTCAGGAGGACCTGAGTTCAAATTCTGCCTCAGACACTTAAAACTAGCCGTGTCACCTTGGGCAAGTCACTTAACCCTAATTGCCCTACCTTCCTCCCTCCAAAAAGCAAATAATAATCATATGATTTTGGGGTATTATTTTGGTTGTTTTTTTTTTTTTCTTTTTGGAGAGGGGAAGGTAGGACAGTTGGGGTTAAGTGACTTGCCCAAGTTCACATGGCTAGTTTTTGTGTTAAGTGTCTGAGGCCAGATTTGAACTCAGGCTCTCCTGAGTCCAGGGCAGGTGCTCTATTTATTGTGCCACCTAGCTGCCTCTGGGGTATTCTTTTAAAAATATTTTACCAATTGTTTTTCTAATGGTGAATCATGCTTGAATCCCATGAATATCCAATTTAATCATAATTTTTGTATATATTAGTTTTTTTATTAGAATTAAAAAATAATATTCATTAGTTTTAATAATTTATAGTTTATTTTTTTTTGTCTTTTTTCTTCTCAGGTTCAGACATTAAAACTCATTTTTCTAACACTAAAACTCTAAAATTACCAATGCATTAGGTAATGTGTTTTTTTCCCTTAATTTTTAGGAACAATTGGTATGGCATAGGTATTAATTCTTTAATTATTTGATAGAATTCACTAGTAAATCTATTTGTACTGGGGATCCCCACTCTGTCTTCTTTTTCCCCCGCAATAGTTCCTAGTTCAGTTTCATTTTTTGAAATTGGATTAAGATCTGTATTTCATATTTTACTAATTTTTATTTTTTATGTTGTAGATAATCCTCCATCTCTTTCAAATTCTCTGCCATATACTTGTATGTGTATTTATAATTTATATTCTCTGTTGTGATTTTGTTGCTTTTTTTACTTCAGTAATTTGATTTTCTTCCTTCATCTATTTAAGAGGTTAGCTAGAGGTTTATCAGTTTTGTTGGTCTTTTCAAAAAGCCAGCTTTTAGTTGTTGTTGATTTTTTTTTATGTTACATAGTTCTTTAATTTTCCATTTTATTTTTTCTCTTCATTTTAAAGATTTTTTAGGATTTGTTCATTTTCGCATTTTGAAAATTCCATATTCAGTTCAGTAACCCTCTTTATTTCTCTTTCCTTCTAGTCTCTTCTTAGTTTTATTTTCTGATTTATTTCTGAAGGCTATATTCATACTTTTCTGTTATCTTCCTGCCCATCATGGGGTTAATGTTTTTGAAGTGCCAGCTTTGATCTCTCTGTTAGCTCTTATTTGTACATTATTACCTTACTAGACCTTATCTTATCCTCGTTTTTTTTTTTTCCTTTTGCTGTGCCCCACTTTTAGAAATAAGGAAAATAATGTTAGATGGCCACAGTACACAGAGTCATTCTTTGTCCCACATCATGAGATTTGGTCCCATTTCTTGGCCTCCTCATGATCAACCTCTATCCCTAAGGACTTATATCATCTTGTCTCTTATTCTATGATTCACTACCCGTACTACTAGCAGTGCCCACTGTCTTTAGGAATAATACGCGTTCCAGGTTCTGATCTACCACAGCTACACACCTCTTATCCCGTGGGAGTACTGTTAAGTAGAAGATACTCCCTCCCCTTTACCACACTGTCTCTTGCCACTCATTGCCAAGAGACCATAGCAATTACCATTTCTTTATTCATCACCCATGGAGTTAGTGTATCATTTATTCTTCTCTTCTCTACATCCTCTTTCCCCACTATGCATCTTCCTATTCCACTATTCTCACCTGTAAAGACATTAATTCACAACTTTAAGGGCTCAGAGTACTTAGTCCTTGGCATGTAAGTGCAATTCTTTAATGTTAACTTCTTCTGTTTCCCTGTTACAACTTAGCCTCTTTGATCCTTTTTATTCTTTGAAGACCCTAATTTATTTTCCCTTTTACATAGCTCTTTCTTTAACAAAACCAAAACCTACAACCTGTAACTATGAGACAATTTCATTAGTCTTTTCTTGGTGTAGTGTACTTATTTACTTTCAGCCCCATGCCATGCGTGTGCATGTGCATGCATGTGTGTGTATGTGTGTGTATTTTTAAAAATGATGATTAGTTTTAAGTTTCTAGCATTAGTTATTTAGGGTTTCAGTTTGGGCTGATTTGCTCTTTTGAATATAAAATTCCATTCCTCTAATTTATTATGAATATACACAATACTATATTGAAACTACTTTTCTTTCATATTTGAAAGATTTTTTCTTCATGGCTTCCAAAATTTGTAAATGTAATTTTTAAATTTAACTATTTCATCTCTTAGTATTTGAAGTGTGAAGTTTTATCCTGGTAGTACTTTGTAGATTCTCATGATTAGTGCTTAGTTTGCATTTACCTCTCTTTCTTTAATTATGCTTTTAAGGTTCTAAAATTCATAAAAATCTGAGAGATTTAGGATCTCAAATCACTGGATATATCTTAGATGTCATGGAATTCATGGAGTTTTGAAGGCATGGAATTCATGCCTTCTTTTAATATGGATACTTTTTGCAAGTTTTCCACCATATTTTCTTCCACTTCAGTATTTTTATGTTCAAATTTCTCTGTCTCTGTCTCTATCTCTCTCATAGATTCTATTGCTTTGGAAACTTGCTATTACTTTGATAAAAAATTCAGTTTTTCCTTCTTAGCTATTTAGGCTTTGATGTAAATTTATTAATTTTTTAAAAGAGTTTTACTTCTCTCAAGTCACTCTGGAATTTCTTACTGCTTTTCCATGATATCCATGGAGTTCATGTGTGTCTCTTTTATCAGACAACATTAGTTTATTTTCCTTTTTATTAAAATTGTTGAAAGTGTTTTCATTTCTCAAGGTTCTATTCATTCTTCCTCCTATTTTTAGGTCTTTTCTGGTTCAACTGCATATGAACTATGTTTTTATTCAGGCTTTCTCTCTTGATATTATAGTATTTCAACAGTTTTCTTACATTCTCTGGCACTTTTGCCAGTTACCTTTACACAGATGAACAGACCCCTCAAGGCTGATTTATTAGGTGACTTTACCCTCTTCTCATTAGAGAATATTATATCAGATCTCTTCCATGAATAAGCTGGGAGGTGGGAGACCTGGTTCCAACTTGGTTTCTAGTCCCATTACCCTGATTTTCCTCTATCCTTTCGCTATAAGTCCTACACACATGTTTTCAGGCCAGCCTCAGTTCATTTTCCCCTCCCTCCAACTCCTTTTGCTTCCCATGACTGAGCAGAATCAATGTCTGTTGCTTTTTGTGGGTTGTGTGTTGAGAACAGGCAAAGTCACTACCATGGTAGGGAAGGAGGTGTTCCCATAGTTGTCCCCTGAGTCACAAACTTGGGAGCTTGATACTGTGTTCATTAGGCAGGCATTAAAGTTAGTGATGCTGAGTGATAGCACGTAAGTATTAAAGTTTTCTGGAGTTAACTCATGAGATTTTTTGTCTTATCTTTTGGATTTAGCTGTAATTTATCTATACATAATTCCTTTCCTTTGAGGTTATGGTGTTGAAGATGTTTACAAAAAGTGGTGTCTAATCTTGCTGGTAACATCTCAAATAACAACATCTTGAAAGAGACTTCATATAAATTTAAAGTTCAAGTTATCTGTTCTTAACTTTAGCTAAGAAAAAAAAGAGAGATTCCTTCCCCAAAATCTTTTTCCTCTCCCCACTCCAAAACTCCCCTGAGAAACAAAGCTCAACAAAGGTTGAAAACTAGAAGCATCGAGGCAAAGGAACAAAAAGATATTTCAAAAATTTCTTGTTTAGACATGTAAAATGTTGCAAATGATTGTGAAAAATAAACAGACATATGGTCAGGAAGTATTTGTCAAAGTACTCATTTAAAGAGGCAGTAATTCGAAATGTAATTTTTGCTTGTGAATTTTTGCTAACAGAATAAGGTATGGTAGACTAGAGATGGAGTGGGCACTTTTGTTTTGCTTCTTCAAAGTAGCAACTTTCATAAATTTTCAGGTTTTGGGCCAGTGGATTAAATAGAACTCTTATACCAAGCTACGCTTAGTTATAAAAAAATTTACTGCATTTGTCCTGTGCTCAGTTCCCTCCATTCCTATTCTTTGGCTTTTAAATTTTAAAATGAAAAGACTCTTATTGTACTACATAAAGCTCTTGGTGCTGACTTCAATAAGCTATCCACAAAATGAGTCCTTTTCTCAATTTCTGAAAACTCATAAAATTAACTTCATGTAGAAGAGTAACAGTCTTTCAAAAATAAGTGTTCTTTAGTTCAGCTCTATTGTCATGTCGATTTTGAGTTCAGATCTTTAAAGTCTTATGGATATATGCTCTCTTCCTGTTACCTAGAAGTTCTGTGAAATGCAAATTTCTGGGATGCTTTAGCTGTACTGGTGTTGATTAACTGAAGTTATAATAATAGTAATTGATACTTGAATTATATAATGTTTTAACCTATTTTCAAAGCCCTTACTCCCCCTCATTCATTGCACTGAGTAAACGTTTACTAAATGATTAGCCAGTCAGTGAGAGCCATAGTGATTTGGGTTTAATAGCATAGTCAAGTATAGCTCAATTTATATCCCTATGGGCTTATCAAAGCCTATTATTTCAAGAAATCATAAATGAAAACTACCATGCAAAAATTATTTTTACCTTTACACTACCCCTTCAAGCTAGGGTAGGGCATGTTTTATTCCCTTTTTACCAATGGAGAAGTATATCTAACACTTTTTAGGGATGAGGTGACTTTTTTAAAGTTATAAAAGTAGCAAGAAGTAGAAGGAAGGTCTCTTGATTCCTATCCCTGTGTTATTTCCTCTTAGCTGTTCTTTTATATGCTCATAATCACTAATAAATTTAATAAAGATAAGCTCATTTTAAGTGAAAAAATAAAGGACCTTTAATTTTTTGTCTAAGGATTGCTTTGTGGTAATATATTGCACCAAAGGAGATCACAGGTGTCTATGATTTATTAGATGTCCTACAGAATTACTGGAGGCCAAGAGGGTAAGCTGAACTTGCCTAGGGGGTCACTCTCTTTGAGATGTGTCACAGGCAGGATCTGCACCCAAGTCTAACTAACTTCAAATGTAGTACTCTGCTGCCTCTGTAGGTCCATCTTACTGATATAAAAAGTCTTAATAAAAGATGTTTCTATGGACTCACTAATTTGTTAATTGTTCTTTCTAGTTGTGGGCAGTTTGATCTTTACAGTGATAAATATGGTATATTAAATGTAAAACATGATACATAGTGCTTTTAAATTACTCTCAATTCATCTGATAAAATATATGGTTATGTATTAACAGAAAATTCTATTATAATAATAAATGTACTAAAACTATTTGATTTCATTGCTCTTCTGCCCCTTTTCTTATAAATTCACTTTATAAGATTTTACTTATGCTCCTGAATAACTCTGTTCTATTAAGATAGTGTTTACATTTGAATGATGGTTATTACCATTCTGATAAAAATTTTACACAGTTTAATTGCATTCTGAAATGCTGCAATTATTTTCATTCCATAAATCATGAACAAATGGCATCGACTCTTATTACTCAAGCAGTTTGAACTTCTGGGCTGCTTAAAATACTGTAATCCACAGCTACCCCCAGGGTTTTATCATTATTGTTCCTGTCCATCTTTTCAATTTTTTAAAGTCTTGTTTAAAAATAACAACAACAACAAAGCACTCATTACTAGATAGCTTGTTGAAGTCAGCACCAGAAGCTGTATGTAGTACAGTAACAGTAAAGTGGCATTGTTTTGTATTCCTTTTTTGACAGAATATTTTGTCATTAATCATTTATTATTATTAAGTCAATATCATTTATATTGCCAGTAACAATGGAATATGTATGTTTATAAGATACATACTTTTCAATATAAGCACATGAATTTTAAATATATATATATATAAAATATGTGTTTGTGTGTATATATGTGTGTGTGTATTTAAAAAATTCTGTAGTACTACTTTTACTCTTTTCTGCCTCCTAGTTCTGTAATAAAATAACAGACTAACCTTCTTGAAATCTTTGTGCTAAATTGGCATAAGTACTTCTTTCCTATAAAAGCCATAGTGAGGTTAATAATAACTGGGCTATAGGAGATGGAATAGAGAAGAAGAGGGTGTACATGACAGAGAGCCCTCAAGGGTCTTTGCTGAGTGAGCCTATCAGTTGATGATATAAATTTTTGACTGGAAAGATAAGTGGCTGGAGGCAAGTGGAGGTGGGTAAGCCTTTTGGAGGATCTCTATTTTAGACATTTTATTCAGGATTTGATTTAGAAAAATAAAAATAAGATAATTCCTTTTAAAATTAACTTATTTCTTGCTGTTGCTCTCCAGTGTTCTCTTTTACCTTTGGATGTTTATTGGATTAAGTTAAGCAATGCTAATTCTAAATGACTTTGAGTTCTTTGGCTGTAGTAGAATTCTGTGACTACTTATATACGTACTTATATTGCTTTTTCTCTTCTATATATCCTTTCCCCTCTCCCTCTTGTGCTTCTCTTCTCCACTAATCCACTTTTCCCCTTTCCCATTTATATCTTCAGAACCAAATCCTTTTGTATGACTTATTTTAGTTTAGTCCAGTTATTATTAAAAGTGTATAACTTATACATTTAACTATAAAATAACCAATAGAATTAAAAATTATTCCTATGATTTGTTTATATGGCTTAAATAATGCTGTTAATAGGTCTGTATTGTTAAGCAAACTTGGGAAGCTTATTTATACTCATAGTAATGATTCTTTCCTTCTCCCCTTTTTTTCCTTTTAGGCTTCATGAGGAAATAATTGACTTTTATAATTTCATGTCCCCCTGTCCTGAAGAAGCAGCTATGCGAAGAGAAGTAGTTAAAAGAATAGAAACGGTCATAAAAGATCTTTGGCCTACAGCTGATGTAAGTGCATATTTTCAAAGCTCTGTATGATTATATAGGTAAGCTTAAAAATATAATTGCCTAAAGAATCAGACTCATTTTCTAGTCAGAGTGCTACCAAACAGACATCTTAAGGAAAAGTATGATTTTTTTTATTACTCCTGCCTTAAAAGTTAAGAATTTCCAAACATTCTAATTTCATTTAATCTACATGCCATCTGAGAAGTAGTATAGTACTCAGTAGGAATAGAATTATAGAAGGAAGAAACTAAGTTTAAGCCTGGACTCTTCCATCCGTTGTTTAATCTTGGACAAACCACTTCACTTATCACCTAAATTATCTATTTATTTATTTTTGAGTTTTATTTTTAAACTTTTATTATTTTAAAAAGTTTATTTATAAACTTTTATATTTTATAAAGATGAACTTTTTTTTTTTAAAGCAATTGGGGTTAAGTAACTTGCTCAAAGTTACACGGCCAGTTATTTCTGGGTGTGGTACTAAGTATCAGAGCCTGGATTCGATCCCAGGTCATCCTGACTCTGGGGCTGGTGCTCTTACTCACTGCGCCACCTGGCCGCCCCTAAACAATTGGGGTTAAGTAACTTGCTCAAGGTTACACGGCCAGGTGTTTCTGGGTGGGTGCTAAGTGTCTGATCCTGGATTCGATCCCAGGTCATCCCGACTCTGGGGCCGGTGCTCTTAACTTGCTGTGCTACCTGGCCACCTCGCATAAAGATGAACTATTAATTGCATATTTTAATACTTTTAAAAAAAGTTTTATTTACTGAACTCTCCTGAACTGACCAGCACTGTACTAGGCACTGTAAGAGATAAAAGATGTCTAAGGCATTGTTTCTGCTCTAAAGAAGCTTATAGTAGACTGTAAATTTATCATTTGTACTGTAAAACTAATTTTTCTTTGCCTTACATTTGCCTTAAATGTGTCAGTCTTTATATAGTACTCTTTGTACATCTTTGTCCACATCATTTATAAAAAAGTCATGAAGATAGGAGTAGTTCTGGTAAAGGCAGTGTGACATAAAGGATAGAGTCCTGAAATTGAAGTCAGGAAGATTTAAGCTACTTCTTACTCTTCTCTTTGTGACCTTGGGCAAATCATTAACTTTTCTTTACCTTAGGCACCTCCTTTTAATTTACATATTAAACCGTTGAGGTAGGCTTTGGTGGATGGAGTTCCCCCTTTGAAGTGCCTCGTGCTTATGAAATCACAGATTCTTTGTGTGTAAGACTATATTCCCAATTACCATTCCATATACCTCCATTTATCTTTCTCTTTTCCATTCTTTTCTTGTTTAACCTTAATAAAAATGATCTTCTCATTTCCGTGGTAAAGAAATATTTTAAAAACATGCTTCACTACTGCCCAGTAATTCTTTTATTTTTTTTTCCTGATATTATTATAATTTAAAATTTCTTTTCTCCTCCCCTATATCACTCTATCCCAGGCTGACTCAACAGAGATCCTTGAGGCCCTCTGTCATGTACACCCTTTTCTCCTCTATTCTATACTCAAAAGTCCCCATTCTTGGGCCACCAGGTGGTGAAGTGAGTAAGAGCACTGGCCCCGGAGTCGGGAGGACCCAGGATTGGTTCCAGCCTCAGATACTTAACACCCACACAAAAAAAACTGGCCCTGCAACCTTGGGCAAGTTACTTAACCCCAATTGCTTTAAGAAAAAAAGAAAGTCCTCATTCTCTCTTATGCCATAGTCTCTTTCTTTTGTCTTATCTCTGACAATGAAGTTCCTCTCCTTGCAAGGTCCATATCTGTTTTCTCTTCCCTTTAGTTAACTTCTATCTCCTGTTAAAATTCTTTATCAACCACTCCCTTCCCTACAAATGTGCTGTGAGGTCTCCTTTATCCTAAAAAACCAAAACAAAACTTCATTCAACCATGCCATTTCCTCATTCTTTTTTCCCTAGATCTTTTTTCTTTCACAGCCAAATCCTGGAGAAAAAAGGCATTCATAGTCAATACCTCCACTTCTTCAACTCCTAATCACTTTTTGACTCCTCAGTATCTGGTTCTACTATCATGTAGTGGAATCTATTCTCTCATAAGTTATAATAATACCTTAATTGCATCATTCACCCTGACCTTTTGACAGCTTTCAACACTGTGAACCACTCTTCCCCTTTGGGTACTTCTTTGGCTTCCATTTGTCTCCTTAGCTTTCCTCAGTCCTCTTTGACTATTCCTTTTTATACTGCTTTGTACCATTCTTCTCTACACCTTCCCTCCCCCTCCTCCTTCCAGGCTCTATCTTAGACCCTCTTCCCCTTTCTCTTTATTTCTCCTTCCTTGGTAATTAGTTCTAATGGGTCCAGCTATTATTTTGATGCATATGACTCCCAAGTTAAAACCTGGCTCTAATTTCTTTCCTAAACTCAAGACTCCTTTAACCCCCTCGCTGTCTTCTGCTATTTGTTTATCCTGAATGTCCTGTAGGTCTCTCAGTCTCAATTTCTCCAAAATGGTTATTGATAATTCTCTTCATTAAGCCTATCCCATTTCCAGATTTCATTATTTTTCTTGAAGGCACCACTCTCTTTCCAGTCACTTAGGTTTATAAACTGAATCATCCTTGTTTTTTCTGGTCTTATACCACTCCAACCCTTCATCCAGCCCATTTCTAAATTTTGTTATATAACACCTTTGAGTTTATCCTCTTATCTTCATTCATACTTCTGTCATCCCGATGTTCAGGTACTTCTCACTTCTTTCCCAGATTATTGTAGTAGTGTTCTGATTTGTTTTCTTGCCTTAAGTCTTTTTCTTCCTTAATCCACCATCCATAGAGCTGCCAAAATAATATTCCTGATGTATAGCTTTGACCATGTCATTCCTCTCTTCAGAAATCTTCAGTGACTCCCTATACACTCAGTCCAGAATTTTGCACTTCCTTTTCTGACCCTAGGCTAATTTTTCAGATTTAGCTTCACATTCCTGCCTTTTATATAATGACATTACTTTCAAACTGACCTATTCACTGTTTCCCAAACTTTGCCATTCCCTGCCCCCAGTTCTTTTGATAGGTATCCCTAATGCGTGGAATATTCTCTCTCCCAGTTGATCTACCTTTTCTGAACCTCCTAGTTGGTGGTGCTCTTTCCTTCAAATTATTTTGTGTTTAATTATCTGTTTATATAGTATATCTTGTAAGTTTCTTGAGATCATGAATTGGTGGCTTTTCCCCACTTTAAATGTGGTATTGTATGTACCTAATGCCTTTTACAATACCTCGAATGTAATAAGCATTTAAATATTTATTAAAAGAAATTGAAGTATAGCTATTCAGAAAATCTTTTTTTTACATTTATTTTATTTTATTTTTTTAATGCTTTATTAACTTATGATTTACATCATTCGTTTCCACCAGATTTTGAGTTACAAATTTTCTCCCCGTTTTTCCCCCAGCCATCCCCCCAAAACAGCAGTCCCACAGGATATCCCCACCTCCAATCTGCTCTCTCCCATATTTTCTCCCATACCTGTTTCGACTTTTCCAGTGGATCTCTATGCCTCAGTGCCTGTACATCCCATTTCTTAATTACATGTAAGATGGTATTAATAATAGTATACACACACACACATATATTTGAATATTTGATTTTAAAACTTTCAATCCCAGATTTATTCCCTTCCCCCCCTGCCACCCACCCCCACTGGGGAGACAAGCAGTTCAGTATAGGTTGTACATGTGTGGCTAATGCAAAACAATAACATAGTAGATATATTGTAAAAGACTGACTACATTTCCCTCCCACCCGTTCTATTCTCTACTTTGATCCTGTCCCTTTTCAAAAGTGGGTGCTTCCAACTTCCCTCCCCCCCAGCCTGCTCTCCCTTCCATCATCCCCCCTCTCATCCCCTTCCCCCCCATTCTCCTGGAGGGTGAGGTCCCCTATTTAGTGTGTATTTCCCTCCCTCCTCAAGCCAGATTCAATAGGAATAAGGTTGACCCATTCCCTTCTGCCCTCCTATTCTTCCCCTCCATTGCAACCATTTTTCCCTGCCTCTTCTGTATGAGATAGTTTACCCCATTCTGTCTCTCCCCATCTCTTCTCATTATACTCCTCTCACCTGTCAATTTCACCTTTTAAGTATCATCCCTTCCTGGTAAATTGGTCCCGTTCCCTCTATCTATGTATACTTGTAAACGTATATACACACATTCACATATGTATTCATATGCCCGCATACCCTCATATAAAGACATATATATATATATATATATATATATATATATATATATATTTCTAATCCCTTCAACTACTGAGAAAAGTTTCATAAGTTACAATTATTGTTTTTCCATGTAGGAATGTTAATAGTTCAACTTTGATAAGTTCCTTATGATTTCTTTTCCCTGTTTACCTTCTCATGCTTCTCTTGCTTCTTGTATCTGAATGTCACATTTTCTATTCAACTCTGGTTTTTTCAGCAAGAATGCCTGAAAGTCCTGTATCCCACTGAATGACCATATTTTCCCCTGAAACATGATACTTAGTTTTGCTGGGTAGGTAACTCTTGGTCTTAATCCCAGCTCCCTTGACCTCCGGAATATCACATTCCAAGCCCTTCGATCCCTCAGTGTAGAAGCTGCCAGATCCTGGGTTATCCTGATTATGTTTCCACAATGTTCAAATTGTTTCTTCCTGGCTGCTTGTAATATTCTCTCCTTAATCTGGGAATTCTGGAACCTGGCTATAATATTCCTAGGAGTTTTCTTTTTGGGATCTTTTTCAGGAGGTGATGGGTGGATTCTTTCAACCTCTATTTTGCCCTCTCGTTCTAAAGCATCAGGGCAGTTTTCTTTGAGAACTTCCTGGAGAATGCTTTCTAGGTTCTTACTTTGGTCATGGCTTTCAGGTAGTCCAATAATTTTTAAATTATCTCTCCTGGATCTATTTTCCAGGTCAGTGGTTTTTCCCATGAGATATTTCACATTGCCTTCTATTCTTTCATTTGTTTGGATCTGTTTGACAGCATCTTGATTTCTCATAAAGTCATTAGCTTCCATTTGCTCCAATCTAATTCTGAAGCAATGATTCTCCTCAGTGAGCTTTTGAGATTCTTTTTCCATCTGGCAAATTTCGACTTTTTAAGGCATTCTTCTCCTCATTGCCTTTTGAGCCTCCTTTGCCATTTGAGTCAGTCTGTTTTTTAAGGTATTATTTTCTTCAGTCAGGCTGTTGACTCTCATTTCATAATTTTCTTGCATTGTTCTCATTTCTCTTCCCAGTTTTTCCTCCACTTCTCTTATCTGCTTCTTAAGGTCCTCTCTGGCCTGTAACCAGCTTGTATTTTCCTTTGAAGCTTTTGGTGCAGGAGTACTGACTTTACTGTTTTCCTCCTGTTCCATGCCTTGCTCCTTCTTATCCCCAAAATAGGAGTGTAATGTTGGAATCTTCTGTCTGCTTTGTTTCCTCTGCCTGCTCATTTTGCCACTCAATTATTTGACTTTTGGGCTTTTTGCCACAGTAGGACTCTGCCACCAGATGGGAGTTTTCGTCCCAAACGCTGGGGTTTTCTCAGCTGCTGGAGGTATTAGATGGGTGCCCTCTCTGAGGTCTCCACACGCTCTGGGAAGCTGGACACACACCCCAGGACCTGCACCCTAGACTGCAATCCAGATCCAAGCAGGTTAAAGCAAGAGCGATTACCCCTCAGACTGGTGCTTGGTCCCCCTACACTCTGCAGGCCAGGAGCTGAAGCCGCCACGTGGAGCTGGCTGGCTGTGCTGGAGTCTCAGCGGTTTCTCGCCCCGGGGGTAAAAGCCACGCACTCCCACTTACTGGTCCCAAAGTCCAGACTGTACTGACCTCTCACTTTGTCCTTTGTGTCTATGTGTTGATAAATCTGGAAACGGCCACAGCTGCTGCTGATCTGGAGTCCCTTTGGCTGGTGGCTGGTCAGACTCGCTCTGGGGCTAAAGCCTGGGCTCGGCTCCCAGAGCGCTGTGCTGGCAGATTCCTGCTGGCCTGCCGGGCTGTCCTCAGCGGGAGGTTAGCTTCTCTGTGTCATTATGTGGGTTCTGCAGCTCCAAAGTTTGTTTAGAGTCCCCTTTTTACATGGATTGGGGAAGGTGGAAGCTGGAGCCGCGGGAAGGTCTTGCTTCTACTCCGCCATCTTGGCTCCGCCCCCTACATTTCCCGATTCAGAAAATCTTTGTCAGTTATAGACTATTATCCACAGTTCCTGGTTATCTAAATGTAAGGTTTTTACCTTACAGAATTTTTAGTAAGTTAGTCAGGCATGAATTCCTCTTACTAAATTATTTATTTAAGCATTGTTATAGATTCTACCTCCTTACTCATTATGAAAATGAGATTTAATTATTTCTCAGGGTCTATTGTAGAGCATTCTTGTCTCATAATTATTGGCCATTTGCCACTTCTTCAACTCAGTTTCTGTGTATAATGAGAAGTTACACATTTTGGCCTATAGTTATCCAATTTCACCATTAAGTGCCTTCAAAACTCTTGGCTCAGTGTCATCCCATCAAAATTATTTTCCTATCTCTAGACAGTCTAGAACATCTGGTACATTTATCATTGGTTTCTATCTCAACCTTACCCATATGAAAGCACAATTTGAGAATGAGAATCATCTTTAATGGCTTCCGCAGTGAAAAGGAAGAATTAATTTAGTGTTTATTTTGATTTCTTGGGGTTATTTTTTGAATTTTGCTCACTAGTTCAATTATTTATCTTGCTGCCATTCTTCTTTTGGTGTATAAAAAAGACCTCTATTATCAACACATGTTTTTCTTGAACTTCTAATGAGGTGTTTAAAAAAGATTCCTTTCAGTCATTTACTTAACAATTTCTGTCTCTCCCACTGCAGCTACCTAAACTGATGTCCCACAATTTACTTTTTAAAAAAATTGAATGATTAATTTCATTGGTTTTCCACCAGACCATTTAGTCTTAAAATGTATGGTAAAGATTTTTATCCTTTTCCTTGCCCCCTGCTTTCCAATTTTAATAAATCCTTAAAAAAATTAAGGAAACTGCTGATGTCAGTTACTACCAAAACTTTTTCAGTTTAGTGAATTTGTAATGATTTTGATTTAGTAGTAAGAAAATACAATTTCTTCTTTAATGGTGTAAGATTTGGGTAGATAAATTCATTTTGTATTTCCATGAAATTATTAAAATTACAGTTTTCTTTGCCTTAGCATGAGATGAGAAAAGTCACATACACACACACGTGTACACACACTGTGTGTACGTGTGTGTGTGTATGAAATTATACAAATACAGCAGTCATTTTTATTTAGACTTTATTCACCCAGTTAGTATCCTGGCATATAATCAACCTGTTGTTTTTATTACTTAAGGCTCTTAAATGTATAGTTTCTAGCTTGGCTGGTTATTGTGCTTTAATATATGACTCATTTTAGGGATAATTTGTTGTAGCATTCTAAAAATAAACTGACTTTTAAAGCACATTTATAGCATTATATAATATGTTCATAACAAAACTTTGTGTAGCCTATGAATATTCTTGTTATTTTATAATCCTTACATTTAGTTTGCTTCTAATACAATTTTTAGGGTATCCTAGAATTTGAGAATTAGAAGAGACTTTAGTGGCTATCTACTTTAATTTCCACCTAAAAGGAACCCTCACTATAAAATACCTTACTAGAGGTTATCTAGATTCTGCTTGAAGATTTTCCGAGTGGGAAAAAAACGACTACTTTTTAAGGCAGCCATTTTCACTTTTGAACAGCTCTAATTGTTAGGAAACCCTCCCCTCTAATATCAAGCCTTAATTAAACTCTTTGCAATTTCTACCCATTGTATTTGTCATTTGGAACCACCCAGTAAAAAAAAAAAATACCATCTCTATTTGATAGCCCTTTAAAATCTCTCCCTCTCATCTTATTTGTTCCTTGCCAAATATCTTCAGTTTCTTTTATCCAGTCCTGTATGACATGAATTCCAGGCCCTTCACAATGATGCTTTCCCTCACCTGGAATCTCTCCAGTTTATTAATATCCTCCTTAAAACAAAGCAATCAGAACTCAACACAATCCTCCAGATAATAGTCTCGCCAGGACAGAATGTGGAAGAACTTTTACCTCCTTTTTTCTCCCGTTTAGCAGAGCCCAAGACTATATTTGTTTATTTGATTTTTCTTTTGACAGCCACGTTGTACTGCTGAGTGAGACTGAGTTTGTAGTCCACTAAAACACCCAGATTGTTGTCATAAAAGCATCTCTCTATAATCTTGTGCTTATGAATTATCTTTTTGTTAGTGTGAGATTTACATTTATTCTTATTAAATTTTATCTTAGTAGATTCAGCCCAATATTCTGATCTGCTAATATATTTTTGGGCTCCTGACTTATTCAGTGTGTTAGCTGTCCCTCCCATTTTAATGTCATGTGCAACTTTGATGAATCTTCCATCTTTATCTTTATCTAAGTCATTGATAAAAGTGATAAACTGCATTGAGCCAAACCCATATTCCTGGGTTACTTCACTGCAGAACTCCTGCCCTGCTGATAATGAACCATTAACAGCTACTTTTTGAGTCTGACCATCCAACCAGTTCTGAATCAGTCTAATTGCATTATCTTCTCCACATTTTTCCATCTTTTCCATCTGAGTAATTTGAGATATTTTGTCAAAAGTTTTGCTAAAATACATGTAAAATATATCTATGGAATTCTCATTGTTTTAGCAATCCATCAAAAAAAAAAGAAATCATGTTAATTTGGTATAACCTATTTCTAATGAAGTCATACTGGCTCTTTCAAGTCACTTTTTCCTTTTCTAGATATTCATCACCATTTCTTTAGTGATCCATCCTAGGATTTTCCTAGGAATCAAATTCAAGTTCACTGGCCTGTAGTTTGCAAATTTCTTTTTGGGGGGAGGGGATGAAGGGGGAACATGTGGGAGTGGGGAAATCAAAACATTTGTCCTTTTCTTAACCTTCTGTTACTTTCCCCATCTTCCATAGTTTTCCCACATATTACTAATGCTAACTCATCAGGCTCTTGTGTTTAAATATCATGATTTAAATATCAGGGTTTTTTTTTTTTGCATATTTGATGCATATTTGAATTCTTTTACAGATGGACTGGACTTAGAATTAGGAGAGATCTTGATTCAGATCCTGTTTCTGACACTTTTGGTGTGGCTTTCAGCAAATGACTTAATTTCTCTGAGATTTAGTTTCTTCACCTCTAAAATGAAGATAACACTTATGGTTGTTTTAAGGTTTCACTGAATAAGTAAAACACTTTGCCAAATTTAAAGTGCTATATAAACTTTAGATATTTTTATTTTTGTAGTAGATGAATTATATGTCACTTTTTGATGTTCTTACAAATGTAATTGCTTAAGTGATTTATTTTGATTTAGGAACAATGTCATCTATCATAGGGCTTTCAAAAATTACAATATTTATTTTAAAAGTTATTCAGGTGGAGCAACAAGACTAATTCTTTGGTTTTGAGAGCTTTAGAGATTCATACAGTGAGAATAGGAAGTCAATAAAATAAAAAATGTAGATTGTTAATTTTTTTCTTACCAATTATTTAATTTTGGTGTGTTTTATTATTAAAATTCTAGTTTGGCTTTGTATCTAATAATAAGTATTTTCTTTTTTATGTTCAATTTGTTAATTTAGTCAGAATTTATAATAATGAGTTGCTTTGAAATGCTTTAGTAGAGAATATCTTTTTCTTTCAGGTTCAGATATTTGGCAGCTTTAGTACAGGACTTTATCTTCCAACTAGGTAAGTTAGTTTTAAGTTAAATTTTTACCTGCTTTGTTTCTTAATTCCCATTAAATATTGTGTGTATGTGCATTAAAGATTTAAAGTGGTGTTTAATTTTTTAAAGTTTCAAGATTATTTATCACATGATTATAGCCAAATTGGGACTGGTAAAGAACTTAGGGGAAAATGGTGGTAAGAAATGAAATATCATGGGCTTTCAGAATTTATTATAATTTTATGTTCATAGTTCACAGTTTTAGTTTTGTACTTATTTAAGTTCCCCAGTTCTTCATTATAAAATGAGAGGGTGAACTACTTGGCATCCATGCCATCTAACTCTATGATTCAATGTTCCTAAGTATGAGTTTTTATAATTCTTGATTTTTCCCATTATAGGCCTTTTTACTTATAATTATGGGTAAGATTTAATGTAATTACATAAGAAATTTCGTTAACAATTTGATATTTAAGAGTTAATGTCTGTTTTTCTGGTCTGTAATTACTTATTTGCAGATTGAGGGAGAGATAGATATGATGATTCTAGATAGCCCAGGGACATCACAAATTACATTTAACAAAAGGTGAATTTGACTTGGAAAAACACTGTATTCAGTAGAGGTCACAGAGTGTGAATCAGGAGACATGGGTTCTCTTTTTAAATTATGCCTGTACGATGTTTAGGAAACTAATTAACTGTTCTGTTCTTTGTTATTTTATAATGGGAAATAAGCTGCCATTTACAAGTGATGACAATTAATAGCATTATTTTATGCTCCTAAAGACAGAGTGAATGATTTATTTGTACTTTATTGCATGTTTTATTGACATATGTACTCTATCTTTTATGTAGTGACATAGACTTAGTAGTTTTTGGAAAATGGGAACGTCCTCCTTTACAGCTGTTGGAACAAGCACTACGGAAACACAATGTGGCTGAGCCATGTTCCATTAAAGTACTTGACAAAGCTACAGTAAGTATTTTTTAAAAGTAAAGAAACAGGTGGGTTTTAAGAACTGAAAAAAATAATGCACAAGCA
Source organism: Petaurus breviceps papuanus (assembly GCF_028583685.1). Lineage (NCBI taxonomy): Eukaryota > Metazoa > Chordata > Mammalia > Diprotodontia > Petauridae > Petaurus > Petaurus breviceps. The sequence goes on from NW_027185712.1 coordinate 29,749,016, forward strand.
GCTGTTTGGGTCCAGTAGATTATGATGATTTAATATGTTTAGTTTTTCAACAGTTAGATATTGTCTAGGTTAAAATTTGAGTGTATATAATGTCAATCTTTTTGTAATGTATTCTGTAATCATGATTACCAGCTGTATAAAAACTTAATGGAAATCTTAATTACAAGTAGAACAAGAACTAATAAACAATCAAGATTTTCTTGGCAGAATACCATAATTTTACTTAAACTTAATTTCTTCCTTGTGGAGGAAGAGATATGCTGCAAGTTAGAAAGATTGTAGTCATTCAGAGACCTTGCAGATGATAGGCTAGGGGCATTTTAGGTTTTCAGTATACTCCCATTATGTTAGTAAGCTCCAAAATAGTGGTATTAATATAAAAGTCCAGATAGAGGAACAGCAAAGGAACTTTTGTTAACTATTTGCTCAGTTTTCAAATTGAATAAAATTTTATTCTTATATTTCACTATAGTATTTACAGGGGTAAAAAATATTATCTTTATATTGATGAGTGATAACATTCCTGCTGATATAGAAAGTTAAATTTGTTGTGATTTTTTTTTTTTTAAAGCAGTTGGGGTGAGGTAACTTGCTCAAGGTTACATGGCCAGTTATTTTGTGTGGGTGCCAAGTATCTGAGGCCTGAACCGATCCCAGGTCTCCTGACACTGGGGCCGGCACTGTTACTCACTGCACCACCTGGCCACCCCTAAAAGCCACTTTTTTTTTTTTAAAGCAATTGGGGTTAAGTAACTTGCTCAAGGTTACATGGCCAGTTATTTTGTGTGGGTGTTAAGTATCTGAGACCGGAACTGATCCCCGGTCTCCCAACTCCAGGGCCAGCACTCTTACTCATTGCGCCACCTGGCTGCCATGTTGTGATTCTTAAAGGTAAATTAAAGTATTTAGAAATCCTTAAAAAAAGAGGTTTTAATATAAGTAGTATTGAGTAATAATATAATTTGTATTAAATATTAAGTAATAAGCAATTACAATTTAGACTAGTAATAGACAAAGTGTTTTTTTCACTACCTTGTTACACCACTGGCAAATTTTTGTGGGAGGGATGCACCTGTATCCTTTTGACCCTGGGGTACCTGCTGTTCCCAAACTCTCCGTTCTGTAAAAACAAGAATAAATAAGATCTCAGTCATCTATATTTACTGATTGAGTTGTACTTTCATGTAGAAGCATTTTGGTGTAGTCATGAATGATACTGTTTCAGCTCTGTTACTAATTATGAGGCAGCTAGGTGACACACTAAATAGGGAGCTGGACTCAGAGTCAGAGAGACCTAAGTTGAGCTCCAGCCTCAGATCCTCACTAGTTAGATGTCCCTGGGCAAATCATTTAACCTCTCTGTTTCTCATCTGTTAAATTGGGGATAATAAAAACACCTGCCTCTTATATTTATTATATAAGGATCAAATTAGATAAAAATTGTAAAGTGATTAGCACAAAGCCTAGCACTTAGTGCTATGTAAGTGTTATTTTTATAATTATTACAGTGATGATGAGAATGCTAAACTGTGGGACCTTGAGCACATTCCTTAATCTCTGGAGGGCTCAGTTTTCTCATTGGTAAAAATGAGATGTATTTCTAAGATTCTTTTAAACTCTAGAACTTTGAAGTACTGTATTACATTGCCTTGATGTTTTTACTAAATTGTACTATATGCAAAATACTGTAAGTACTATGTTATTTATAGTTATTTTGAAAGGGAGCATTAGTTTTCTTTACATCATTTACATTTCTGGTAATCCAGTTTATGATTACAAGATGATGTAGGATTTCAGTCTCTTCACTGATAGAGGTATTATTGCTAAGTCCTTTTTGTCCAGCTGTGTTTGTTATTTTTATTTCTTAAAATGTATAGAAGCTAGCAATTTTGAAAAATTTTATTAAATAACTACAAGTGTTACATAGTAAGTCAGTAATTTCTTTCTTTAAAAAAAAACTATTTACTTTTAGTTTACAACATTCAGTTCCACAAGTTTTTGAGTTCCAAATTTTCTCCACTTCCCTCTCCTGTCCCTTCCCCCTCTATGGTGGCATGTAATCTGATATAGGTTCTACCAATACCTTCAAATTAAACATTAGTCAAGTTGCAAAGAAGAATTACAACCAGTGGAATGAACAAGAAAGAAGAAATAAAATGAAACAAAGAGAGCAAGTAGTTTGCTTCCATCTGTATTCAGACTCCCAAATTCTTTCTCTGGATGTGGATAGCCCATTCCATCATGACTCTTTTGGAGTTGTCTTATATAGCTTTGCATTGCTGAGAGGAACCCAGTCTATCAGTTAGTCATCACAGATACAGTGTGTCTGTAATTGTGTACAACATTCTCCTGGTTCTGCTCTCCTTACTCAGCATCTGTTTATATAAGTCTGTCCAGGTTATTATGAAGTCCATCTGCTCCTTGTTTCTTTTAGCACAATAGCATTCCATTATATTCATATACCACAACTTGTTCAGCCATTCCCCAATTGATGGGCATTCCCTTGATTTCCAATTCTTTGCCACCACAAAAAGAGCTGCTATAAATATTTTTGTACATATAGGTCCTTTTCCTAGTTGTATTGTCTCTTTTGGATACAGCCATAGAAGTGGTATTGCTGGGTCAAAGGGTGTGCACGTTTTTATAGCCTTTTGGGCATAGTTCCAAATTTTTCTCCAGAATGGTTGGATCAGTTCACAACTCCACCAATAATGCATTAGTGTTCCAATTTTCCCACGTCTTATCCAGCATTTATCATTTTCCTGTTTTGTTGTGTTAGCCAATCTGACCTGTCAGATGTGGTACCTCAGAGTTGTTTTGATTTGCATTTCTCTAATCAATAGTGATTTAAAGGATTTTTTTCATATGATTATAGATATCTCTAATTTCTTCCTCTGAAAACTGCCTATTCATATCCTTTGACTGTTTATCAGTTTCTTTAAAACTTTTTTCAGGTACCAATAATAAAACTCACTGACCAGGAGACAGAAGTGAAAGTTGACATCAGTTTTAATATGGAAACTGGTGTGAAGGCAGCTCGCTTGATCAAGGATTATATGAAGGTATGCTTATTAAAGTTGAATCTCAAATAAAAAATGTAAGGAATTTTAAAACTTATTTTAGTTCTTTGATTTTTAAAATTTTAGTTCTTTGATTTTAAACTATATAAGAAACAATGTTGGATATGGAATATATTTGGAAAATGACTTAGTTTTATTTTTAATGCATTATATTTGCTCCAGTTTGTGCTACAAAGTTATAAAGGAGAGTCCTTTTCTAAGTAATTAGAAGATTTGCTTTTCCACTCAAACTTGAGCATTTTTGCTACTATTTACATTGAAGAGTTGTAGCTGAGAGAGTTCTATTCAAAGTAACCATGTGGCAAATTTGCTTCTACATTGTGAACTATCTTGTTCTATCTTTAAATTTGAAACAAAGTAGAATTTTGTTGTGAAAAAAGTTGTTAAAATTCTCTTTCCTGTATTTATTTGTAGAAATAACATAGAAGACTAGCCATATTTATGAGTTTAATTCAGGATTTTTAATGAGAGTTCAATAAATCATACATTAGTTGTGAGTTTAAAGCTCAGAAATGTAACATTGTCTAGTATTCAGTTGTAACTGTTACTACAACTTAAAAAAATCAAGGAAAAATATATCCTTTGAAATGCTCTTCATTTTGATTAAGATGAACTTAACATTTTATTTGAACACTTGATTGAATGAAACATTTTTTAAGCGATAGCTTTGTCTCGCTGTAGATTTTAAAAATCCTTTCTTAGAGCAATACCAAAAATAGGTGACTTGCAAAAAAGTTATAAACCTTCTTTAATGTGATTCATTTTTCAGGAAATAACTGTTAAACTAAAATATACTTAGGCTTTTTTAAAAAAATATTTTATTTTTTTCCCCAATTACATGTTAAAACTTATAAAGTTTTGAATTCCAAATTCTATCCCTCCCTCCTCTCCATTTTCCCTGAGATGATAAGTAATCAGATACAGGTTTGTATAGATTTTTAATGATTTCTTTTTAACCTAAGTTTTACAAGTCCTATTATCCCAAATTATCAGAATTAAAAACATAAATATCAAAGTTTTATAAAAATTCTGATGTTTACAAATTACATCATCTCATACTTTAATGACTCATTGATCTCACTGATATGGATCTCCCTGTCAAAGTGCAGAGCAAAACCCATCCATGCCTACAAAGTCTGTAATGCTTATCCATGTCCTCCTATAAATTCTCCATGGGAGATCTTTCCAAAATACTAGGAGTCATTCCCTACAATTCTTCACTTTGCTTGGTCTCTTTAAGAGAACCAGCCCTTGAATCAAAGAACTTGAATTCACATCCACTCCTGACGCTTTTACTACCTTTATGGTCTTGGCCAAGACAGTTAACCTCTCTAGGCCTTATTTTCCTCATTTGTAAAATATGTGGATTTGACTCTGACATCTTAGAGACCTTCTAGATTCTATGATCCTATTCTTCTTTTTTCCCCAATCATAGTTTTCTCTGTTATCTTTTTTAATAATTTTAATTAATTAATTTATTTTTAATTTTCAGCATTCACTTCCATAAGCTTTTGAGTTTTAAATTTTCTCCACCTCCCTCCCCTTCCACCTCCCCAAGATGGCATGCCATCTGCTATAGGCTCTACATATACATTCTTATTAAACATATTTTCACACTAGTCATGTTGTATAGAAGAATTAGAACAAATGGGAAGAATTACAAGAAAGAAAAAAACAAAACAAAAAAAGGAAGAACAAATAATATGCTTTGATCTGTATTCAGTCTTCATAGTTCTTTTTCTGGATGTAGGTGGCATTTTCCATCACGAGTCTTTTAGAGTTGTCTAAGAAGAGCATTGCTGAGAAGAGCTCTATCAAAGTCAGTCATTTAATGGTATCTTTTAAACCATTCCTCTGGAATTCTTCCTCATGATTACTCTTTGCTTCTCTACTACCCTTGGAATGACCTTCAACTTTAATTCTTCAGGGATATGATGTTTTATGACTTTCAGTCATCAAATATCTTTAGAAGAATATTGATATTTTTAAAATGTACCTTTGTTTCAAGGAGAAGATTGGAGTCATTAAATTTCCCAGAGGCAATCCAACCTTTTCTTCTCTTCCTATTTAATTCTAGACCCAGCTCATTGTCACTTTGCACTATCTGTCCAAAACATTTTACTGTTGGGCCAACTCTATCCATCTATGTTGTTAAAATTCTGGATGTTAGACATGTTTCATCCACTTTCTTTTTCCTATTTGTATAGTTAGGCTGAACTCTGCTTATAGATCTCATTTAGGATGCTTTGCATTGTCCTAAGGAAACAGACTCCATCACTCTTATCTTTTATCCTCAGTATGTGGTGAATAGTAGTAGATGCTTAATAAATATATAATTGATTTTATAGTTATTGATATTTCCTCATACATCTTTTTTTGAGTTCCAAATAAATTCCAAGATTTTTTTTCTTAAGGGATTATAATACCTTAAAAATTGAGCTTTCATTCCTTCATTATTGGACCTCTTCCAAATATCTATAGTGTGGTTCAGCTGTTTTTCCCATCTTTAATTTCTTTAGAGACATTTTTATGCCCCCTTAGGAACTGTTCTATTATAGTCCAAGCATAATGCCTCTATTATTATTGAAGACAACAGTTTACCATATAAATCTTCATAGATCTTTTTAATTTTTTGTTTGTACTTCTAATTTCATTCTTACCCATCTGTGGTATTAGTTGCATTCTCATCTAACTTTCTGTAAGTTCTTTTCTCTCTATTGCTATTTTAAAAAAATTTTTATCTTACAAATTAAAAAAAAACACTTCCATATAAAGAGCAGAACACAGAATTGTATGTGAGTCTCTAATTCATACTGGGTTTTTTTGTTTGTTTGTTAAAAAGTACATAACAAATTCCACACATTATATGTAAATTTGTCCTACTTGTCTGTATTTTTTTCTGTTCTGTTCATTTAAACAAAAAATGTTTCAGTGGGTAGCTGCCTTTTTTGGTACTAGCATTGCTAACCTGTCCTCTCCATTCAACACTCCTCCAACATTCCAAATTTAAAAAGTGAGGTGGGGGGGGGGGAATCTTTGTAAAAAATATGGGTAGTTAAGCAAAAAGAATCCACCCAGTAGCCATGTCTAAAAGTGTATGTGTTTTCCTGGACTCTTTCTGCACTTTGATCCCATCACCTTGATTGGTCATATCATCGATTAGAGTTTTCTCAATTGTTTTTATTTACAATGTTGTTGTCCTTGTGTAAACCATTATTTTGTTTTTGCATACTTTTTATCAATTCATACTACAAATAATTCTCAGCCTCATTTCTGTTGGCACAATAATTTATAACATTCTTATGTCACACTGTGTTCAGCCATTCTCCAATGGATGGGCATCTCCTTTAGAATCTAATTCTCTGCTTTCCTTTTTCTTTATCTCTCAACATCAAGAGGTTTATTCTGCCTGCCATTATTTCTTCACCAGTGTTCTCCTTTTTCTTAACTCTGCACCCCTAATTCCTGATTGTTTCTCTGTTGAATTTGATGTATTTCTACATCAAATTGTTTGGGTATGTGTGTGTGTTTAACCCTTCTTTATCTGTTTCAGTTAAAAGTGAGGTTTTAATGATGCCCATTCCCCACAGTCCTTCCATGCTTTCATACTTCTCACACATCTTACTTATGAAAAAGAATAAGTTCCAATATTTTCTATACTAATGTATTTTTTGTATTCTCTCTTATTTTCCCTCTTCTATTTTTCTTTTTTGGAGGGGGAAGGTAGGGCAATTGGGGTTAAGTGACTTGCCCAAGGTCACACGGCTAGTAAGTGTTAAGTGTCTGAGGCTGGATTTGAACTCAGGTTCTCCTGACTTCAGGGCCAGTGTTCTATTCACTGCGCCACCTAGCCACCCCAATTTTCCCTCTTTTTAAACTGTCAGATAGGGACTAATCTGTCCCAAGAACTTGTATTTTTCTTATTTAAGTCCCTAAGTTTTCTTTGAAAATATTAAATGTCTCTAAAGAGACATTTGTTTCATTTCCTCCTATCATGAATATCACATTACGTTATCAGAAGGCCACTTCCATTTGCTCAGATAAATTTTACCTTTCTCACTTTCTCTTAATTCTTGTATTGGCATTTCAGAGTTTTCTTCTGAGCTCTGGTCTTCTCTTCAGAAATGCTTGAAAATCTTCAATTCCATTAAAAGTCTATTTCCCTCTAGTAAGATGATACTTAACTTTTGCAGGTTAAGTTATTTTTGGTTGCATGCATATATATGTCTTTTGCTTTTGAAATAATACTTTCCAAAATCTCCTTTCATTTAAATTAGGAACTTCCAGGTCTTGTGGGGATCCTAGATTTCATCTTTGGTACTTGATTTGCTTCTTTCAGGATGCTCACAGTATCTTTTCTTTGATATGGGAGCTCTGGAATTTGACTGACATTCCTAGGACTTTTCATTTTGGAGTTCTTTCAGAAAGTGATAAGATTCTATCTTTGATTTCTTATGCTAATAGATCTGGTTAGTTATCATTTGTGATTTATTGAAATATATATTTTAAAAATCATGTTTTTTCAGGGGATGTGATGATTTTTAAATTCTCCCTCCTTAACCCATTTTATAGGTTTTTTGTTTTTAGTAGCAGATAGATTTTTCTTCTTTTAGTTTTTTTAAGTTATTACATTTCTTTTTAAAAAAAATATTTCTTGATATCTTATGGAGTTATTTATTTTGGTTTGATCTTTTCTATTTTTTAGGGAGTCCATTACTGGGTAAGGTTTGCTCCTTTCTGTTCTAAACTATTTATTCTCCTTCTTATTCTTTCTTCCACAGCTTTAAAAAAAAATATCTTAATTCCTTAAGAGATCAAAAAAAATATAGGTATTCATATAGTCCTTGTGGAAAATTAATTTTTTTTTCTTCCAGTATCTCCTAACAATTATCACAGAATTACTTTCTTCTTTTGGGAGATCTCTAAATTAGTAGTCATTTTTGGTTCTGATTAGTTCTTCTTTGATTTACCCATCAATTTGGCTTTCGTTCTTGAATTTGGACTTTATGTTAGGAACAGGTTCCATGGCTGCTACACTTTGGGGTGATGTGATTGCTGTTCTTTGTCTAGCACTTAGCCCGTTGCCTGGCATATAGTAGGCACTTAATAAATGTTTATTGAGTTTAATTGAATAACTCTGAGTTCATCACCTAGTGACCCACCTGTTGACAATGAGTTTCTCTATGTTTGTTTAGCTAGTTGTATATTGCCAGGATCTCATTTGAAAACTCTGCTCTGGCAGAATCTTCAAAGAACTAGTGCATAAGAACCTAGGGTTCCTCTGTGCCACAAGGGGGCATCATAATAAGACTTGGTGGGGCTCATATGATCTTTAAGAAGCAAATAAAAGTTGATGGAGTTAGCTCTATCATAAGATAATAAGAAACAACATTACTACACTTGTTGTGTTGTTTCAGTTGTGTCTGACTTCTTGTGATCCCATTTGGGGTTTTCTTGTGAAAGATACTGGAGTAGTTTGCCATTTTCTTCTCCAGCTCATTTTATAGCTGAGGAAACTTAGGCAAACAGGATTAAGTGACTTGTCCAGGATCACGCAGCTGATAAGTGTTGGAAGCTGGATTTGAACTTGGATCTTCTTGACTCCAGGCCTGACAGCTTTTTTGCTGCACCACATAGCTACCCCTTACTACACTTAGTTGTTTCTTATTGTTTGTGATAAGTATTTGCAATAAGATCATTATAAAAATACCTGACGCTTTTGTATCAACTCTTGTTTCAAAGGATGAGGATATGAAGAAAATCTACCAAGAACTCAATAAAATCCTCTAAATTAAATCAACATATAATTTAATATTTGGGGACTTCTATATTAAATTGAGATTAGGGGAAAGCATAGAAAAATTTCTTGGAAAACATGAGTCAGAATAAGAAACAAGAGGCAAAATACAAACTCCAGTCGTGTGAATCATGAATATTTTCTTTGAAAAAAGAGTTGGAACTGGAAATGGAAAACACCTAACATCATAAAACATGAAATTAGTTACATTTTAGCAAACTAGAATACTAAAAACTAATGTGGAAATCATAACCTTATCAGTGAACAGAATTTAAAATCAATACCAAATTAGAATATCAAATAAAAATGAGAAGATATAGTACTCAGCTTGGTCTGATTGGAGCTTCTGTATTTAACCAAACTGTTCATCCCTTAAAATGAGAAATATATAAAAGAATGGATGACCCAGACTATCACCATTTCCTATAGAAGTTTAACCACTATGAATCAGTCACTACACTAGCTAGAAACTGCTTCATCTGGCAAACCCTTAATTTTCTTGCCAAGTCGAGAGAGAGAGAGTAGCCAGAGTAAGTACTGGTTTATAAATGTAATTATATATGTATATATATATATATATATATATATATATATATATACACACACACACACATACATATATATGTAATATAATTTCTTTTATAGAACCCCAGTTCTACCTGTCAGTAGTTAGATAATCTCTTGTTGGGAATATTTGGGAGTGATTACTCCTACGAGTATGGATTAAAATCAATATCTATGGCCTTTTTCTGCTTTGAAGTTCTTTGATTATTTTAATCTTTTGTGATTTAGCAACTGGTCCTTAATTTGTTTTGTAACTTTGGATTTTTACCAAATTTTCCTGAAGTACAAGATATATCTCTAGCTTTATAAAATGTCTAAGTTCATGGGAATTTTTCAGTTGATCTATGAAATTTTCACCCTTTCCTTTCTAGGCATTTGTTTATTCCTTTCCATTTCCCCCCAGCATGGTCTATATAGACACATTTATTGTCATTAAGCATTTATTGAGCATTTAAATTGAATTGGACCCTACTTGATACCATATTAAATTTAGAACTAAAAAGCGTTCTTTTTCTTTCTCAGTCTTCTTTGCTAGTTAATCATCCAGTTCCTACCCCTCAACTGTGGATGTTCTCCAAGGGTCTGCCCAGGAAATTTTTTCTCTTTTCCCTCCACATTCTCTCACTTAATTACCTCATCAATTCCCATAGTTGGGATTATTATTTCCATGTCCATGAGTCCCAGTTCTATATATCCAGTTCTAGTTTCTTTCCTGACCTACAGTCAGGAGACTGCTGGAAATCTCTTCCTGGATTCAGGTATTTCAAATCGAACATGTCCCTAATAGAAATCATTATATTTCCTACCTCGCTTCTTTCCTTAACTTTCTCCCTTAAATACTCTCTTCATCTGCACTTTATATTTTCATTAATAGCACGATGTCCTTCTAATCAGTCAGGTTTATAACCTTCACATCTCCAACTGCTAACTCCTTCCTTTTACCATATCCATTTAGTTCTAAGGTTTTTATTGATTCTACCTCCCCAGTATCTTTTGAATCCATCCTCTTTTTATTCAAACTGTAACTACTTTTGCTCAGGCACTTCTTACCTCTTGGCAGGACTGTTGCAATAGTCTCCTAATTATTCTTCTTGGCTCCAGTTGCCTGCCTCCCTCCTCCCACTCCAGTCTATCTTCCACATAGCAGAAAAAGTGATATTCTTAAGTCACATTTGACCATGTCCTTAACCCTGATCAGTAGACATTGTTACATACATCTAGGATCAGATAAAAGCTTTTCTATTTTAAACCCTTCACAGCCCAACTCCAACTAACATTTCCTACTTAGTTATACATTATACTACCCTTTATTATACATACACCACCCTTTACAAACGGTAGGATCTATTCAAAGGCACTGTGTTGCAGACATTCCCATCTCCCATTGCCATGCTTTTGGATTGGTCATATTAGTATCTGGAATGTGTTCCCTTCTTCATTTCTGCCTTCATATCTTGCCTTCTCTACTACTTGAGGCCTTTCCTGATCCTCTCTCCAGGGCTAATATTAATCTTCCTCCCTACCCCCAATTACCTTGTAATTATTTTGGATATATATTTTATTTTTTATTTGTATATATATCTCTACTATAGAATATAAATTTCCTGGGGTCAGGAACTATTTCATGTTTGTTGTTGTATCCACAGCTCCTGGCACTGTGCTTGGTACTTAGTAAGAACTTAATAAATGCTTGTTAATTGTTTGATTGCGTTTTAGATATTTGTAGACAATAGGATGCTGCTGTTATGGGTCAGATGGAAGCATAGGAAGACTACCAGTGAGGTGGCCAATTAATTAGAGAAGTCAGAAACCAGGAAATACATTATTGGGAGAGGTATTATAAAGGTAAAGGTTCTGAACCATGTAAGAAGCTGGAATATTATACACTGGGCACCACATTCAAGAAGACCTTGAAACTGAGGCTCATCTATTTCTGACAAAGCATTTTATAGATTTCCTGTCACAGCAAGAGCCAGTTCCTTGGGCTTGGGCAACCAAAGGCCAGTAGGTAGGAGTAGTTGATCCATATTACTAATGTGATAAATTAGCTAAGTTGGCTGGACTGTAGAATTTGACAGAACAGTAGATCTTAAAATAAATATATTAGGACACAAATAAGACACACTTCCAGATATTTACTTGTGCACATGTACAACCGATAATTATTGGCCAATATTTGTCTCATTATTTCCCTTTCTCTTATTGCCCTCACTTACCTCATGTGTCCCCCACTCTCTTCTACTCTCATTCTCCCCCATCCTTTACCTCCTCTCTCTCTTTTTTCATTTTGCTTTTTGGAGGGCAAGTGGGTTTTAGTGACTTGCCCAAGGTCACATGGCTAGTTTTTAGTGTTAGGTGTCTGAGGCTGGATTTGAACTCAGGTCTCCCTGACTCCTGGGCCAGTGCTCTATTCACTGCACCACCTACCACCCCCATGTCTCCTCTCTTTTTCCCTCTTTTTTCCCCTCTCTCCTCCTTCCCTTCCCCCCTTCCTCTCTTTTCTCTCTTCTCTCTCTCTCTGTCTCTCTCTTTAGCAATACTGTGATCTCTAGTGCAACAGGTTTATATCTAAAGCACCTTCATTGGGGCTTATTTTCTCCTTGAAATAGAAAGTACATTGTTCTTACCACAGCAGACAAAGGTTAAAAGATAAAAATAGTAAGAACAGTTGATGAGGTAAAGATATAAGGAATAAACATTTATTCCTTTTTCCTTAACCTTTCTCTCTTTTCTTTATTATGTTTCTATCAAGTACTTTTCTCCTCAACTGATTTCATAGTACTTTCTAATCTAATTAACTATATTCTAGTTTACATTATACTGTGTGAATCTATGTCCAAATTTTCTCCTTTTACTAGATTATAAAAGCTCTTTGCAAGTAGGATTTGTGCTTTTAAAAATAAATCTGTCTCTCCCAATACTTAACACTGTGCATTGTATAGAGCAGGGATTCAATAAATAAATAAGTGAAGGTGTCATGCTGTTTGTTGTAAGAAAGTGTGATTCCTGCCTTTGTAGTTTAGAATCTGGTTTGAGATAGGGGTATACATATATCTAAGTCATGAGCAAATTATTTGCCTCTTTGGACCTAAATAAATTTTTTTACCCTTCTGGGTCAAACATACTGAAGTTCTAAATCTGAAACTTAATGGAAATATTAAACATATTGACTACCTTTCAATCAGTTGGACATGACTAAATTCATTCTGGATGCCTCTCTTTGAGTACCTTTACCTTTACTTCTTAAGGACTCCCTTAGTCACATAAATGGTGAAGTCTTCATAAAAGAAATATGGGAGTAGCCCTTGTTTTTATTTAGAGCTTTGTGTTCTAAGGTGTATTTTTCAGGAACATCAAGAATTGTTTAAGAGGGAGAAAATGTTAGACTTAGTTACCATTAATATCACTACTCATTTTTTAACTTGGAGTAAATTCCTGTTCCTTAGTGAACAGGATTAACAATCTTAAATTAAGAAAGATTAACCAGGATGATAATAGACAAGGTTCATGTAATTGTATAATTTTTTTCTTATTGTGTGGTAAAAATGTTGAGATAAAAATGTGAATAAATGGTCAAAAAATTCATGTTACATGTTCCTGCTTTTGTTTGAAAAGCATAAATGAACTGAGAAGAGTATTGAATTTGGAGTTAAGATTTACTGGGGTTTACATCCCTCCTATGAAGTTTCTCAGCTGTGTTACCACACAGCTTAATTTGCATAATGGGGATAATGGCTGTAGTTGGGTTGGGTGGTGGTGATAGGAAGATCTGAATAAGAGAAGATTATTCATAGGACTTGAGGGACTTTAACATCAGACTGAAACCAAATAGCTGAACACTAAGTCAAGAGTATTTTAAAGTTAGTCATTCTAATTGGGGTTAGAGTTAGAATAAGCTATTGGGAAAATAGTTAAGGTAAACAAATTGGGTATTATTTAATAACTCCCAGGTATCATTTTTAAATTAAGTGTTTTGTTCTAAAACTCTACTACCATCTCCTGCCCTATGATGTGGAGCTAACGCTGGGTTCTAAAAAGTTATACCAGCAGATCCTTGTAAGCTTGTAATTCTAGTAGATGACCTTTCTGTCTGTCATTCAGGATAAGTTCTTAGTCTTCCTCTAGAAGCCTGGTTCCTCCATGGTGATGTTTTTCAGAAATAGCAGCTCATTAAGCCAGTCATTCAAGGAACTCTGATTTGTGTTGTAGGGATTGGTCACATTGATGAAATAAATCACTGATCCTTAGCATATTAAAGTATTAGAAGCTTAGTTTCAAAAAGTATGGAAATAGATAGTTGTTGACCTCTTTGGAGTACATTTAGACAGAGAGCTACCTACCTCTGATCACAGGGAAGGCATACCTTACTGCTTAGATTGGCTGTTGCAGCACAACTGAATTGTATCAGCTGTCTTTGAAGGAGTGAATAAATCTCAGTGGGAGATGAATCTGCAAAACATCTCAAATTCAGTTGAATAAATGTTTATTACTCACTATATGTAAGGCACTGTTCTAGATGGTGGGGATAAAAAAACAAAATAGTCCCTGCCTCTAAGCATCTTGCATGTATAGAGAAATAAGTAATGCAAACAAATTTTAAGAAATAGAGCATAGTAGCAACTGGGGAGATCAGAAAATTTCTAGTGTAGAAGGTGGTATTTAAGCCTCAGCTGTATTTTGACAGAAGCTAAGGCTTATAAGAAGCAGAAGTAAAGAAAAAAACACATTCCAGACATGAGGGGACTGCCTGAGCAAAGGCATGGAGGTGGGAGATCGAATGTTGTATGCAGTGAACAGCTGATAGACTAGAAGTAATAACTAGGAAGTACTTGTACCACAGTGACCAAATGTATTGCTGGTTTAGATACTACCATCTTAACTCTTTTTTATCCAGAAATTTCCAACTTCATTTTTATGAGAAAACTTGCAGTTTTATAATAAGAAGTCAAATTGGAAGAAGAAAAAACTATATAGCTTACTTTGCATTCATATTTAAAGTATATCTGTTTTGGAAAAGAGATTATACCTATATTGAATGAATCAGATTGAGTGCTACCTTGTTGGTGCTTAAAACATAGATATCAAATATATTTAATACTTTTTAAGTGTGGGAATCTGGTTTTTTTCCCTGAATACTAATGTTCCTAGCTTGTTTTTCAGAGACTAGAGTTATGTACTTCTAATAAATTTCAACATTAGAACTCTGTAATAAAATCTTTATAGTAGAAAAATAGTTCTTTAGTAATTAAGGGGCTAAAATTTACAACTAAAAAACCAACCCTGTGCTTATTTAGATTGCATACAAAAAATAAAGATGTTTACAGAGAATGAAAATGGAGAAATCATTCATTTAACTGGTTCAGTCTTACACTATAGCTTAATGATCACAAGTTAACATTGGATTATTGTAGCCATGGCCTATTCTGAGCAAGATATCCAAAGTTAGGTATCTTTGGAGTATCTGCTTCCAAAGAGGTGAAATCAGTTGAGAAAGATTTTTTAAAATACGTAATAAAGAACATGAATAAAACCTTTTATTATAGGCTTTTGTTTTGTTTGACTATGCATGTTTATTACGATGGATTCAGTTTTCTTCCTTTTTCTTTTTACTAATCCTATTGAGGTTGTTGGGACTGGAGACTGGGGAAGGAATAGGGATCCTAGTTTTTTTAAATGAGAAGAGAACAGAAGGAAGGCCAGGAGGACTCACCGAGAAGCAGAATAGCTTTGAAAGCTAAATGTTGAGCTTATAAGGACTATACTTAAAAGTAAAAGCAAATTTTGCATAATAGAGATTCACAGTTTGATGTATAAGCTCCTACTGTTTATGATGTAAATGGAAATGCTTATTTTGGTGTTTGGCATTTGTTAAGAGTTTTTTTTTTTAAATAAAAACTGCATATATATTTGTGTATGTATTTAAAATATACAGAACACAAAAAGTGCAGGAGACATAAAATTTATTTCTACCTTGTAGTGTATGTGTATTTAAAATATATATAATTTCACAGATTCTTTTTTGGTCTTGTTTTTATATTGAAATTTTTGTATTTAATTAAATTTAGAATAAAAATTAATAAGAAGATGGATTGGAAGCGATACAGACAATTTTGTGCTGAAAAACATTTTATTGAAGTTACCAAAGTTCAGCCTCCCTCCCATACTACTTTAAATTATAAATTTTTTATGAGGTTGGGGAGAAAGTGAATCAAGTTGGCTTGGTTGAGAAAATCCTTAATTCTCTAGTATGGTCCTTTAAACAAATAACAATTTTTAGGAGCTTGGAGAAGATAGTTGTAGCTCGAGAGCTAGATGTCACTTGAAGGAGGTGAACTTATTTCTTCAAGGGATATCTTTTCATTAAAAGCTGTTTAAAGCTACCTTACCTGCCCCATTCTCCTCTTGTAGCAAAACAAAACCAAAACCAAACACAAGGTGCAAAACTTGTACCTTGACAATCCAGCCGGTGAAAAGCAACTTTCAGCTATTTAGATACCTAGGACAGCTCCTAAAGCCTTTACATAATTCACTTGGAGATTGTAACCCTCTTTTATCCCCCCTTTAAGATGTTATAGAATTTATCTAAAGTGTATTAACTATAGTGCAACTGTTTTCTTTTATTTACAGAAATACTCATTGCTGCCTTACTTGATTTTAGTATTAAAGCAGTTCCTCTTGCAGAGGGACCTGAATGAAGTTTTTACAGGTGGAATTAGCTCTTATAGCCTAATTTTAATGGCCATTAGTTTTCTACAGGTAAGTAATCAGTTTTTAAAGATGAACTAATGTATGTTTTTTATTCTAGTTATCCTTCATTTTGTTTGTAAGAAGATAAAATGTTTCTGTCCTTTTTGCCTCGGTATCTCCTTATTCTGTTTTTTAACATGTGACATAAAGTGGCTTTTTATAAAGAAACCTGAAACTTTGTGTATAACAATTTAAGTTTTGGCCTATACTAAATAATATCTTATTCTGTTTCTACTAGAAGCACCTGGTGGAGCTTTCTTTAGCCTGGTGCCTAAAGTAGTTGGGGAGATCATCCTCACTTCAGTTCCTAGCCCACCCCCACTCACAGCTTTAGTTTGGTGGAGCAGGTGGTATATATATATATATATATATATAAAATATATAATATTATATTATATATACACCTATATATATTATATATATATAGGGATATATGAGGGGAAATGGAAGAATGGGGAAATGGGGAAAAGAGGCTTCCCTCTCTCATAATAAGAGGGATTTTGCTGTGCTAGGCATTAATAAACTTTTTTTTTTCTAAATGGTGTTCTACTGTTGGGATCAGTAGGCATTTGTCACCTTTTGTGCTAGGACTATTCATAAAGATAAAATAAAACAGTTACTCCCCTCAAAGTGCTTATATTCTATTACTGTTGATTTTGAAAATCTTCACTTAAGATAGAATATGGTTATATTTAGTAGATTAATTAAAAATATGGTACAGCTATTCTTTTGGCAGAGAACTTGAATATCCTTTCATTAAAGAAACTTTACTTCATCAATAATATTTTCAAATTTTGTCTTTGAGAAGATAGATTAACTTAAATGCTCTTTCTTCCCCTTCTGTTTTCATTAAGCACTTTTCCAGGGCAGTTAGGTAAGATAAAAATTTTATTACTATGTTTAGGCAAGATTACAATATTTATCAAGTAACTCATTCTATAATAATTTCTTTAATAGATCTCTTGAGTTGTAGAGTCCTACCAGTTTTGAGGGCAGTGTTGTGTACTGGAAAAGGCATTTAAGAACTGAGGTTTGAATCCCATTTCTGTTACTTAGGTAAGCTTGGGCAAGTCTCTGAGCCACTCTGGTTCTCACTTTCTTCACCTGCAAAAATGGGGGAGATACTAGAAAATCTGGAGTGTGTCTTTGAGCTCTAAGTGTTGTGATACAAGACTCTAAAATTATAAAATCACATCCAGGTCTAGAGCTGGATGGGGTTTAGCAACTATGTAGTTGATAATCTCATCTTACAAATTGAGGCAGCTTTGAGGTTCAGTGAGGTTATTAGACTAAGGTCACAGGAGAGGATTGATTTGAATTCAAGTCTCCTCACTCCAGATATTTGCTCCTTAGAATTAAGTATAATCTTAGTTTTTATAAGAGACATGAGGAAAATTCATTGTTACTAAAATTGTGGCTTTTTGTACTCTGATAATGTGATAGACAATCCTTAGTAGATGCACCTGCTATACTCCAGGCACTATTCTGAGAACTGAGAGTATGAAGAAAGTTTCCTTATCTGCCAATTGAGAACATATGGAGTCTCTTAAGATACCCTTAATTCCATGTATATATGTATAGGTATATACACATATCCATAATACACATACACATATCTGCACATATATATAATTCAACTATAATAAAACTGCTGCTATTTAATATTGTGACCAAGACAATGATTTACAGAGGTTTAATAATCTTGTGAATAATATTACTTAAAATTAGAAGGAATCATAGAGTTCATCTAACCTAACTCTCTCATTTTGCAGATGGGGAAACTGGTGCTCTCAGAGAATGAATGGGTATATGATTGTTTTCTTCTTTGAAGCATAGTAGATTTAATCTTTAGTTAGTATTTCTCTTATGTTCACTCTGGTAGACAACATTTTCACTCTGATGTTTCACTCAACAGCACAAAGGTGATATTTAACTCCCAAATATATTTCTCCAAGCTTAACTTCTGTCCTGCTTTCCAATTCCATATTTACATCTGCCTAAAGGATACCTCTACTTAGATATTCTGTTGTCACCTTGAAGTCATCAAAGCATTATGAAAAAGCCTGGGATGATGGATAAAGTATATGATGTCAGGAGACCTGGGTTCAGTTTTCAGTTCTGCTTCTTACTATCATGATGTTAAAGTCTCTTGTCCTCTCTGGACCTCAGTTTTCTTATCATAAAATAAGAGGGTTGGACTAGATGATCTCTTAATATCCATTTTACCTCTAAATTGTATTATTCTTTTAAATTAATTTTTTCCAGTGTCTGTTTGTAAACTCTTGTGTGGTAACTGCTTTTAGTCTCCTAAAATGGAAAGCTGACTCATATTTTAATATACTCTGCATCCCCTCTATCTAGACTGTCACCTAATAATTTTCTTTTAAATTGTTTGTAACTCATCTTTCTTGACAGTAACCTTCATCATGTCATGTTACATTACGTTACGTTATGTCACGTCACCTCACGTCACGTTATGTCACATCACATCATATCACATCACATCATCACGTATTGCCACAGCAGCTTTGTAGGTGGTCTACAATTTTTTTGTATAATTTGATCTCAAAATCAGGGGATGAAAATCTTATCTTATATTCTGTTATATTACTTAATCAAAGATAGTGTGTTTCATATTTTTCTTTGGAAGAGGTTGGACTAGAACTGTTGTAGCTTTTCCCACACCAAATATTTGTAAATAGTACAGTATGGAGTATGAATTTCTATTTGAAATTATTTCTAAAGAAAATTTTCTGGACTACATAGTTCTTATTAGTTTCCTTATATTCTTGACCTTGGAGTACTTAGGTAACCCAGTTACTTAAAGAATGAGGATTCTCTAGGATTGGGAAAGCTGATATACTTTATTGTTGTGGTCTATATACTAGGACAGAAATTGTCATTTGTCATCTTTATATTCAGAGAACCTATTAGAAAGCCCAATTGGAAAGCAATTAATTTACTGTTACTTAATTAAATATTATTGCTTTAAGGTCATAGACCTTAGTATCTCTTATTACTGTGTTGGAGACTGTATAAGAAGGAGATACCAAGTTTTTACAAAGCTTTTTCAGGAAAAGCAGCATTTAGGACTCTGTGCCTCCTCCTTCCTCATCTCTTCTTGTTTGCCAGTTGCTTAGGTTTCATGTAAGCTGAAATTTTCTCTTTAAAGTAAAATATAAGGTGCCTGAGCATAGTGACCTGAATCACATACAAGTTTGAGTAGTGGAAATATACTTATTAATTATTACACATTAGTCTGTTGGTTTTTCTGTTTTACATAAAATGTGAACTATTCATTCTGGTGCTGCCCCCTTTTGGCTTTACTTCAGAATAGTAAAGAATATTAGATTTGAATTGTCTAGAATTCAAGCTAATTTGCAGGATCATAAATTTATAGCAGGAAGAGTCCTTGGTGGTCATTTATTCCAACAAATTCATTTAATGGAGGAGGAAACTAAGGCCCAGGAAGGTTAAATGCCTTGCCCAATATAACACATGTAGTAGAACTTAGATTTTAACCAAGGTTTAGGGTAGTAAACTATTCTCTAGCAAGGCCTAGGAATAGAGTAATTCTGTTCAAGCCAATATAGTGAAAAACTTTGATTTATCATATAAACCACAAAGAGATAACCAATTTTGAAATAGTTGAAATATGCCATAAAATGTATTTTACATCATAAATATGCTAAATATAATCTTTGATTCAGAAAGTTCAAATTCTTTCAGGGTCTTAGGATCATAATAAGCACCAGTTAGTGACTGCGAGAGAAATGCTGGGAGATTTGAGTCTTATAGGATGCCTAGACAACAAAGAGTTGATGGTACATGACATATTTAGAAGATTCACTTAGATCTGTGCCAAAAGGAAATGTGTTTCTTTTACAGTTGCATCCCAGAATTGATGCCAGAAGAGCTGATGAAAACCTTGGAATGCTTCTAGTAGAATTTTTTGAACTGTATGGAAGAAATTTTAATTACTTGAAGACTGGTATTAGAATAAAAAATGGAGGTGCCTATATCGCCAAAGAAGAAATCATGAAAGCCATGACCAATGGATATAGACCATCCATGTTGTGCATTGAAGATCCTCTACTGCCTGGTAAGACTAAATGAAAATTGTTAAATGTTCTCATTTTCACCGAGTCTGAGCAAGAAATAATTCTATGGAAAGGAACGTTATTCATCCTTTGTAAAATTTAGGGATTATTTTATTTAATTATGAAATACGATGGATACTGAAAGTTGCTAAGATTTCTAGTTCTTATAGATTTCCACTTAGTGGTAATCTTATATAAAACCTGTCTCCTCTTCTCCCCTTCCCTCTGAGTTGTGAAGATTATATATTAGTTATGGAAAACCAATAAAATGATTTTATCTAGTTAAGTGACTGATTTAAATGAAATCTGCACTAGTTTATAGGATCAAAGCTTTGACCTAAGTGCCTAAGACCTAATAAGAAGGTGCTAAGTTCTGTCAAGTATATGCTTTGTAGTATGTAATTAGTTTTAGGTTTAGGTTCTGTCTCTCAGATAGTTAAATTATCTTAGCTGTCATAGTATGTCAGTTTTGTCTTAATGATTGAGTACAAAATATTTAATTAGGAGACAGCAGTTTTTGCTTGGCTTTGTTTTTCCTGTAACTATTTAAAAATTTTATGACCAACTCTCAATCACCCATTTTCAAGGCAGGAGAAAAGGAGTCACGAAACATAATCTAAAAATCATTTGTGTTTTAACTTAGATTATAGTTAGAAATATATTCAGGGGTGGCCAGGTGGCTCAGTGAGTAAGAGCACCGGCCCCAGAGTTTGGATGACCTCGGATCGAATCCGGGTTCAGATACTTACTACCACACCCAGAAATGACTGACCGTGTAACCTTGAGCAAGTTACTTAACCCCAATTGCTTAAAAAAATAAAATTAATGTTTGGAGCAGCCAGGTAGCACAGCAAGTAAGAGCACCGGCCCCAGAGTCCGGATGACCAGGCTCAGACACTTAGCACCCACCCAGAAACACCTGGCTGTGTAACCTTGAGCAAGTTACTTAACCCCAGTTGCTTAGGGGCAACCAGGTGGTACAGTGAATAAGAGTACTGGCTCCAGTGTCGGGATGACCTGGGATAGAATCTGGGCTCAGATACTTAGCACCACACACAGAAATAACTGGCCGTGTAACCTTGAGCAAGTTACTTAACCCCAATTGCTTAAAAAAAAGAGAGAAATATATTCAATTATATAATTTTTCAGCCACCTGTTCCCCACTCTTGTCCTGTTGTATATATCATGCCCTACTATTAAGGATTAAGATTTGGCTGGAAAGTCAAGGACTAGGTAATTGCTGTGGGTAATTGTGAACTGATTAAAGAAAATGCCATGTGTAAAAGTAAATAAAAAAAATCTCTGTATTTGTTCTTTAAATGCTTTGTAGATTTTTATAATTGTTATCTTATCATAGGAAATGATGTTGGCAGAAGTTCATATGGTGCCATGCAAGTGAAGCAAGTTTTTGACTATGCCTACATTGTTCTTAGCCATGCAGTGTCACCACTAGCAAGATCATACCCAAACAGAGATTCTGAGAGGTAATATGGATCTCTTATGTTTTGAGAATTTTTTAGAATTATATATTCAGTTACCTACCATGATGGTGTTGCTATACTCATTAACATCTGGAAAGCACTAGCAAAAGCAGAATTTCTCTGATTACAAATTGATGAACCAGAAAATGGACAATCTAAATTGTCGATGTTAGCAGAACTAGCATTTATTTTAGGGTCCTCTTTTCCTTAAGTGTTCTTGCTTTGCCCTTTTCAAATCCTAATCCAAACCTGAACAGTCGCTAGTTAATTATTTCTTAGATTTTGTTATCTCTACAGGAAGTCTACAGTTTTGCCAAAATTTAACCTATGAAGCAACTGAACATATGAAGGGGGGAGGTTGCCTGAATAATTGTAGTCCCCCTCATGTCTCTCTTGTGACTCAACACCTTTTTTGTTCCTTAATTTAAAATAAAAAATAGTGGCTGTCAGACTTTTTGGTTTCAGGACCCCTTTGCATTTTTAAAAATTGAGAACCTCAAAGAGCTTTTTTTATGTGAGTTATATCTATTGATATTTACCATAACATAAATTAAAACACCTTAGTATTATTATAAAATTAGTTTTGGCCTTGAGCACCCCCACAAAGTATCTCAGTGACCCTCAGAGGTCCTTTAACCACTCTTTGAGAACTGACTTAGAAAATTGTCTTAGTGAAGTATAGAGAATAAGTAAACATGTCTCATTCCTGAGGAATCTACCCCTTACCCTTCACATCTCTTCTCCTCCCCCCAAAGGAGCTTCTTTCCCTCATGCTATTTAAAAGGAAGAGGAGAGAAGGAGAATGAGATCATGCTGGAAGCAAGAATGCATTTGACCATGAAATACATTATTCTTTAGATATAGTTGAAATCATAATTAGCATTTTAGATTATAGTTTGGGTTGAATCAGTCTTTGTGGGATGGTCTTAAAACCTAAATGCCATTTATATTTCTGTGATGCTATTTCAAACAGCAAACTTTATAAATACAATTTTAGAACACAACCCATTCATAAGCTTGGGATAGCCTATGTGAACATATATCTCCTGTTGTATCACGCAAACTGTTCTGCTTAATATGTAAAGTGATTTTGGATAGCTCTTGCTTAAAATTTCATCTGTTGACAATGATTCTCCTACTAAGGTTATTAGGCAAAATTATGGCACATTTTATTGAATATATAGCATTTGACAATATATGAAATCCCCTGTCAAGAGAGACAGTTTTATCCACATGAAATTTGAATTATAGTGTATATGGCATTAATATCTACATTAAATAGATTTTTGGGTGCTATGCTATTTAGGCTTTTGAGTTAATTAAAGAATTTTTCTTTGTAGGAGAAATTAAGAATAGCTAGCTCCTAGGTAGGTCTTAAGAGAAGAGGGCTAGTATGAAAATAAGGATCTTGAGCACAACTTCCATAACATGATCTCTTAAGAGGACTTAAGTTTATAGCAGCATCCAGTATCTGAAATGTAGACAAGATTTTTACTTAATAGCAGAAATCAAGGAAATTTTATAAAATGTTAGCTTCTTTTCAATTGCCTTCGACTGAACAAGCTGTTACGTTGACAGATATTATTTAGCTTAGCTGGTTAGTGGGAAGGATACAAGGTAATTTTCAGAAATTTTTACAGTAATCTTCAAACTTTTTTTTAAAGTACACTAGGTAGAATCATCAAAGTAACACAGGAAGTGATTGACTATAGAGGATGGATCAAAGAAAAATGGGGAAACAAAATTAATCTATCACCTGATCTTGGTAAGAAAGATAATTATGTTTGCAGTGACTTTTATATTTTTCCAAGACAAGTAACATTTTTTCAGTTGTATATAAAAACTGAGAAACTAATGTGTTCATTTTTACAAAATTCTTTAATAAAAATTACCCAACATAGAATATTTAAGAAATTTTTTTTACTCTAATTTTTTTCTTTAACAGATAATAGAATAAAAATAAAAGAGCAGATAACTCCATGTAATGGGGATCAGCCTCAAAACAGAGACACAGAATCACCCTTTAGCCAGCGTTTGACTTTACCTTTGTCTAGCACCCAACCTCTTTCCTCTGGTTCATCTGCTTCTTCTGTATCTTCACTTTCTGGAAGTGATATTGTAAGTATCGATTATTTTGTGGTTTTGAGTCAACGTAAAGCACCCGTTTATAGTGATAATACCTTCTTCTAAAGATACTTCTTTTACACATTACAGCAGTGTACTTAGTGTTAAATGTTAAAATCTCCCTTAAAGTTGGTATTTTTACATAAGAATTTCAGTTATATAGAATATTCTATATAAATGCTTTCATTAAAAATTGTCATAAAGACTTAAACCTGATTCATTGCTGTTACATAACCTTTTCTTTATCCATGTATTTACTATGTGGGGGATATGATCCTTGTGGTTAATAGCATCTATGCTACTTTAAAGGAAAATCAAACAAAAATTGAATTTCTTAAATATTGAATTTAAATATATTTTTGCAGTAGGGAGACACAAAATAAAGACTTGAATGTTTCCTCTATAACATTTTTTATTCTAATTGAATTCTAGTTTTGAAATTGCTTCATAGAAAGTACAAGTAACTTTGTGACTTGGGTTTCAATTTGACAAAAATACTGGGCTCATTAGCTTTCATTAGCCTAAGACCTAATGATTTTGTTTGTCATTACTTATTTTTTTTACAAATAAGCTAATATTCCTTTTATGAAGCTGCTTTTCCTTTCTAATTTTTTTCTACAAAAAAGGATTCTGATACACCACCTTGCACAACTCCTAATGTTTACCAATTTAGTCTGCAAGCACCATCTCAGCTTATGGCCAGTTTACCTACAGCATTGCCAATGCCAAGTGGTAAACCTCAGTCAGCTCCTACTAGAACATTAATAATGACAACCAATAACCAGGTACAATTATTTTTTATATTTCTCTAAAATATTAATTTCTCATTTCCTGAATTCAGAATTCTAGTTGGTTGGAAATATTTCATTGGCAGAAATGGTTCCCCAAAATAGTGGGTTTTATTTTTGTTTGTTTGGTTAGTTTTAATTTTTTTTAACTGTGATGTTGGATGAGGAGTACAATGCTGTTTTAAAAGTAGGGAAATTAAGAAGATACTGGGGATAGGGAGAGGAAGTTGTTGAGGAAAAACTATAAACCTCACCTAATCAGGGATACTTCTGAATATGAAAAAGGATTGGAAGATTTTAAGGAGGCCTTAATGGAATAGTGACCTTTGTGGTATACCTATATACATTTTCATACCTACCATACCCTCTCTCACCTATGTAGAAATAAACATATCTTACTTTCACCCAAGAACATTTTTTCATCCACTATTTCTTCTTTTGTGCCTGTTTCTCATGAAAAGATGACCTTTTTCTTTGCCAAGGCAAATCCCTCTACATGAATCTTTGATCTTATTCCATTCTGTCTTCTTCAGCACATCCCTTCCTCTGTCATCCACTCTCTTTCTATCTAATCTTTGATCTTTTTGTATCTATTGACTCCTTTGATGGTATCTCTAAATACACTCATGTCCCCCCATCCTTAAAATACTCTTACTTGGTCCTACTATCCCAGAAGGTATCTTATACCTTTATATACTCTCTCTATATACCTTATATACTCTCATCTTCTTGGCTAAATTCCTTGAGGAGTCCATCTACAATTGGTTCCTCACTTCTTCTTCTCTCACTTGATTCTAAACCCCCTGTAATCTTGTTTTCAGGCTCTTCATTCAACTGAAACTAGTCTTTTCAAAGTCACCAGTAATCTATCTCTTTTGGGTTTTTTTGGGAGACAATCAGGGTTAAGTGACTTGCCCAGGATCACACAGCTAGTAAATGTTGAGACCATATTTGAATTTAGGTCCTCCTGACTCTAGGGCTGGTGCTCTATCCACTGTGTCACCTAGCTGTCCCTCATTGATCTCTTAACTAATAAATTTAATAGCCCCTTCTCAACCTTCAAATATCTTGACTTTTTCACAACCTTTGACACTCTTGATCACCTTTTCCTAGATGCTTTCATCTCTAGGTTTTTAAGACACCACTCTAACCCTAACCTTTTTTGCATACTTTCTCTTCTCTAGGTTTTTGTGACACTGGTCTCTTCTTATTCTCTTCCTACATGAACACTATTTCTCATTCTCCATTTTTGGTTCTTCATTAAAATCATTCCTTCTAACTGTAGGTGTCCTCCAAGACTCTTCTGGACCCCCTTCTCGTCTTTCTTCGTACTTTGTGGTCTCATCAGCTCCAATGGGTTCAGTTTTCATTTTTGTGTGAGTGATTCCTGGATACATGTATTCAGCATTAACTTCTCTTGAGCTCCAGTTTTACATCAGCAACAGCATTTTGACATTTCAAACTGAATGTCCTGTATGTGCCTCAAACTTAACCTCTCCAAAACAGACTCATTATCATTTCCCACAAACCCTTCCCTCTTCTGGACTTCCCCATTATTGTCAAGGATAGTGATACCCTCTTAGTTATCGCAACTCTTATAACTGGAGAGTGTTATCCTTGACTCTTTTATCACACTCCACAAATCCAACTGATTACCAAGTCTGATCTTTCCACTTCTCATTGTCTTATGTACATGTCTTCTTCTCTCTACTAACACAACTACCACCATAGTACAGGTCTTTGTTTTTTCACATCTGGACTATTAATAACTTCTGGTTAGTTTCCTTGCCTCTGGTTTCTCCCCATACCAATCCATCCTCCATTCAACTGCCAAAGTTATATAATATCCTAAAACTCAGGTCTAATCATGTCATACCACCCCTAGTTCAATAAATTTGAATAGCTCTTTATCACTTTGAGAATCAAACGTTAAATACTGTGTTTGGCATTTAAAACTATTCACAATCTTGCTTCTTCCTACCCTTTACTTCCCTTCAACACCTGCCATCTTGATGTTTCTTGTACACTGTACTCCAGCTCCCAAGTCTATGCCTTTTTAATGACTGCCACTCTTGCCTGGAATGCTCTACTTTCCCACCTCTGCCTACTGGTTTCTCTGGTTTTCTTCAAGAGTCAGTTCATATATTATCTTCTGCAGGAAGCCTTTTCTTCTGAGATTATCTTCTGTATGCTCTGTATATATCTTGTTAGTATATAGTTATTGCATATTGCTCTGCCCGTTAGAATGTGAACTCTTCAAGGGCAGGAACTTTATTTTTGTTGTTATTTTTATTTCCAGTGCTTAGCCCAGTTTGTGGCAGATAGTAAGTGCTCTGTAAATGTCTGCTGATTGACTAGATTCTTTTCTCTTCTTAATCCCCTTCTTAGATGTGTCCCATTTTTCTTTCCATGTACCCATCCCCCATCTATCACATTCCATATGTAAATACAAAAATATAAATAGACAAAAATGCATATAGGTACATAACAGTTAAGATGCAACTAGCTTGTAGTGATAGTTTCTAAGGGGTTTATATGGTTATTAGGGGGGTGTAAGTGAGTGGTGAATAATTCTCAAATACCAGTTATTAATTTAGCTATAAAACCTGAAAATAGTTGTATACTGAAATCACAGAAGCCTACCTATCTTCCTTCCATTAAATGGCTTAATTTCAGTGTTATGTATTGAAATTAGAAATTGACACTTCTCAGCTTTCAGAAATATTAAAGATTTAATACACATGCCACAGGAAAGCCTTTCCTTTTTTGGCTGATTGATAAGAATACCCTGGAAGCAAATCCCACCTCTGATGTTTATTATCATATGACTTTGGGCAAGTCACCCAACCTCCCTGGGCCTGATAGTTTCCTCTTCTGTAAATTTAAGGGGTTGGATTAAATGACTTCTAAAGTTCTTTCCAGCTCTATGATTCTATAATCTTTAATATTATCTTAATCTCTTGTAGAGTGGAATTGTTTTTATAAGCAGGATTGCCTTATAATGAGATCCTTTTGATAGTTTAGTAAATCCCTTTATTTGGGAAAGGGAAAAGGAAAGGGGTCCATGTTATATCTGTCTTAAATTTCACTTAGTGAGAAGTGTTTTAGTGTACATAGAACTTTGCACTCCATATTTAAATTTTTCAGTTTAAAGCATTTTTTTTAAAACAAAAGCTATACTTTCTTCCATTTCATTTACTGTGATATATTCTTTAGGAATTAGCTGGTAGATAGGGCTTATTCTACTTCAAGTAATTGGGAAAAAGATTTTCCCCCTTTATGAGTTATGATTAGTAGTCCAAAGGAAAGATTTGAAAATACTTTAATTTTTTATCTGTTTACAAAGTATTCTCTGGAAGAATATACATGTGGGGGAAAGTATTCCCTAAGTAGCCAAGCTAAAAGAATTTCAAAAATTTTGTAGTGATTTGAGCATAAAATAGGATAGCTGGTTCCCAGTGCTTTTTGAATATTATTTATTCCAGTGTGGGAAAATATGGCCACATTTGGTTGCATATTTTACATGATGAATATTTATTATTAAAAAGAAAGAAAATGCTGATGTGGGAGATGTGTAAAATTTTTTGAGTAATTTCAGACAATTGCAATTTATTATTTTAACTCAGTATTTGATGCTAATGAGGAACTAAGTTAAAGTATCTCCCTAGTTGAAAATGTTTTCTTCCTAAATTTTTCTAAAACACTCTCTGGCTTCTTTGCTCCACCACACTTTAACTTGTATTTATTTGTGTGTATTCCATATCTCCAATTAGTAGATTGTCATCTCTTTGAGAGTTAGGACTATCATTTTTTCTTTTTTCATTTTTAGTGCTAAGTGTTTAGGCAGTTAATGTTTCAATGGTATTAAACCGATTTGGGCATTATATTATAATCTGGGCTAAGAAACAACCCCTGAAAAGCCCACTTTGCCAAGCCCCAGTTGGTAGAGTGGAAAGAGCACTCCTTTGCAGCCCTAGGATCAGGTCTGCCACTCATTACCCATAAGACCTTAGTCAGGTTATCCGCTCTCTGGGGCTCAGTGTCCTTATCTGCAGAACTAAGGGGCTGGACCAACACAATCCCTTCCAACGCCAAATCTATGATCTCATGATCCTGTTTCTCTGGGGGCAATTAAAAAAAATATTTTCTACATCTATGTAGAGACAACTCCTTGTAAGCACAGGCAGCGTACAAAGTGTATCAGATGATGAAATGATTTCTTTAACAGAATCATAGAATGCTGGAGGTGTACAGGATTTCAGATATTGTCTCTGACTCCTTCATTCTATTGGTGAACAAACTGAGACTCAGAGAAATGATGGGATGTGCCCGGGGCACGTAAGAAGTAGCACAACCAGATGTTGAGCCAGGGTTCTCTGGTACTCTACCCATGACTTCCTTGCAACCTTACCCAAGTGCAAACCATTCCTTAGTCCTTTAATTAGATTTTGGTGCAAAGCTTTCAGGATAGGAGTTTAGGATTTAAAAATATCTCAGAGATATCAAGGTCCTCATGAATTATACTAAGAACTTTTCTCAACCTTCCTCACCCCAAAAATTGATGTCTTTTTTTTTTTTTTACATCAGTCGCTTTTCAGTAACACACACTCTCCTTTAACTTTCCCTTGTAGACAAGAAAAATATAAGTGACAAAGTGTGTGATATTGTTCACAATGTTTCCCACCCTGAGTTTCCCACCTCTCTGCTCAGGAGGAATGTAGATTACAGTTTTTGTTCTCCCAGAACCAATACCATTCATTTAATTACTCGGAGTTCATCTTCCTTTTAGTGTTTTTAAAATTGTAGTCATTGTATATATTGTTCTCAGTTCTGCTCTCTTCCTTATCACTTCACACATTATCCACTATTTCTCTCAATTCCTCATTTTTATTTTTAACACACTTATGTATTATTTCATATTATTATCCTATATTCTGATATCCTATATTATTTTCATATGTCACAATTTGTTCAGCCATTTTCCAATTGATAGGCACCCACTTTGTTTCTTTTCTTTTCTTTTTTTTGCTGCCAGAGTACTGCTATTCATATTTTGGTATGTATGGGACCTTTCTGTCATTGACCTTGTGGTCAGGAGCTTCTCACAACTCCATGAAGGGATACCCCAGTTAGTAATTATACAGGGAAGAATGTACACATGGAGGGGTCCTTGCTTTGCTTCTTCTTAGAGCAGGGCTGGCTTCAGTTTTGTGTAGTCATCCAACCACACTGGCATTCGAGGACTTAAGAGTTTGTTTTCACTCTTTGTTTGGGGGTTAAACTTGTATTGATCTCAAGATACAACTAAAAGTCTGAGGAAGAGTTATTGAGTAAGACTCTTTTCACAGTGGAAAACAATGAAAATATTAAAGCAAATAAACTAAAGATGTTGACATGTGGAAAAACAATAAGGCAAAAAGTGTCATTGCTTTGCTAGCAACCATAATCCAGAGGCGATACTAGTCAGATCAACTTTTGGAATAATGATTGTGATAAGGGACATATTCTTACTTAATGACACTACATATTTGCAATAGGAAATGTTATCTTCAAAAAAAAAAATGAAAGTATAGGTCACTTTAAAGTGATGTCAATTTCAAATAGAAGCAGATCCCAGTAAAAGGAATCCTTGGAGCCTGCATATTAACTTAGAAAACTACAAATTCACATTATCTATGTTTTATCATATTTTAATTTTGTTAGCTATTTCCCAGTTGCATTTTGAATTTTGCTGTCTGCTTGAGGCCTGCCCAAAGCTGACCCTCAAGTTTGACAGTTATGCTTTAGACTAGGGGTGGGGAACCTGTGGCCTCAAGGCCACCTGTAGCCCTCTAGTTCCTCAGTTGTGGCCCTTTGACTGAATCCAAACTTCAGAGAACAAATTCCCTTAGCATTTGTTCTGTAAAACTTGAACTCAGTCAAAAGGCCACATGCAAGGACCTAGAAGGCCACAGGTGACCTCAAGGCCATAGGTTCCCCACCTTTGCTTTAGACCATTCTCTTAAAACTGAATATTAATAGTAGTATTCTAACACGAAATAAAGTATTTCTTGATTTTTGGGCCAAAATTTAATTTATGCAAATTTGTGTTACTTTATGAATTGGTCCTCCATATTGTACTTGAATAACAACAACAGTTTTAGGGTTTACAAGTACTTTATGTGCTATATATGCATGTAATATAGTGCTTCAGGATTAGCTTCTCACATAACCCTTTGAGGCAGGTGCTGTTATCACAATTTTACAGATGAGGAATCTGACTTAGGATCAGTGAGTTGTCTAGGAATATACTGCTAATAAGTCTGACGAGAAATTTAAACCCATGTCTTCCTGCTACTTGCCTATATAGTGAGTCTAATTCTAAATAAAACTGATTACTTTAGACTTTAAATAATATTAACTACTATAATGTACCTATTTTCAAAAGCCATCTGTAAAGAATTTCATTTTTCTAGTTTTAGTACACAAATTTCATTGATTAGGATTAAAAATTTAATTGTATTTAAAATGTTCTGCTATTCATTGAATATTTATTACTATTTCTTTTTATAGACTAGGTTTACTATACCTCCACCTACCTTAGGCGTGCCCCCCCTTCCTTGCAGACAAGTTGGTATTGAAGGGACACCATCTTTGAAAACCGTTCATCACATGTCCTCTCCTGCTGTTCCTTCTACATCTCCCAACCCACTCTCAAGTCCCCATTTATATCATAAGGTATGCTTTGAAATCTTTTTAATATAATATTTGAATTCAGAATTTTAGCCATCAACAATTGTTGAAAAAATTCTATATACTATTGGCTAGATATTTCACTTAACATATTTGTGACAGTTACAATTTTAAGACACACCCACAATTTTCTAAACAGTGTATAATGCTAACAGTACCTTTTAAGCACAACCTATTCCTGACAAATAGACCAAAGGAAATTCTGTTAAGCTTTAAAGTATATTAATTGTCCCAATTCACTTTTTTCTTGTCTCCTAATGGTCTCAGTTTTTATGTTCTTATGCCTATTAGCAAATAGAATTTCAAATTACTAAGCTATTAAAGTAAAAATATTTTGTTCTCTATTAACAGATTGCTATTAAAAACTTGATGTCCTGATAAATACTTCTTCATTAGTTAAGGATCAAGAGAATATAAATATATTTCTTTTAATCAGATAAAAACTACTGCTTGGAGAATTGGAGGTGATAGCCTTAGCCATTACTTTATAACCTGCGTTTTTGTCTCTTTCTTACCTAGCAAATTTTTCATTAAATAAAAGTTTTTTAGTTTCTGTAATATTTTAAGGATTTCCCTTTAATCTACTTGCAGTTCCCCTAAATATATATAGCCTAAAGTATTAACAATTGTCATAAAGAAAACATAGACTGTATATGTGTGTTCATATGTGTGCATGTGTGTCTGTATACTGAGTTTGGGGCATAGTTTCTCAAATATTGATAGTGATGAGACAGTATGCCTTGTAGGCACTGAAGGTAAATGTCTCCACACCAAAGAATTTTTTCCCCTTAATGATATAGGGACTTTACAATCCTAGGACTGATATGTTATGGGATGTGTTTATCAGTGACAAGATGAATTCCTCCTTTTTCTTATTCCCTCATTTTTTATTTAGCTTCTTTATTATTGAAATCTAATCTCTGTTGAGGGGACAGAAATGGTAACAATTTTTGGTTAAGCTGTTAGTTCCTTTTTTAATCCTCTGAGAGTCAGACTATTTCTTCCTGAATGAAACTATGTCATAATAATACTTATACTTCAACAGCAAGAATGAATAATAAGCACTAATATACAGAAGGCACATTATTGCTGACATAAAATTGGGAATATCCCATGTGAAATTCAGAACTTGTAAGAATTGAGAATAGTCTTCCAAATATGCTAAATGATTGAGATTTTTCTTCCTTTTCTTATCTTCTCCCCTTTGTCCCCCAAACTTGTTACTCATTCTGTTGTGGAAGCTTTCCAGCTCTTACTCGAGTTTACTCTTGTTCTGCTTTTAAACTATTTCTGTAGAAGTTTCTTTTGTGATACTGAATATCTTGTAATGTCTTTATGATACTGAATATCTATAGAGTGAGTTTTAAACTTTTCAAATCTTTGAAATTAGTTCTAAGTGCAGGATTTGACAGACTGATATAAACCTAAGTGTAAATCACTGTCTTACTGTTATGGTCTCTCTATAAATAAATGACTTTAGAAGTTTATGATGGGTCTTTTTTCTATGGGAAATGGTACCAATAGATTGATGTCTGTGAACTTAAAGAAATTATGTGCATGTTTACTTTTTACATAATATTTAAACTGTTCTTCAGTTTTAGAATCCTTTGTGCTAGACTTGCCAATTCTAAGTTTTCTAAATAACACATAACTGTACTGTAGTTGAGATAACTTCTGACCTTGTTGCTGTGTTAGGCTAGCTACATCATTGAGAACTTTCTTTTTTTTTTTTAGCAGCACAATGGCATGAAATTTTCTATGAAAGGAACTCATAATCATAACCAAGGCAATGGTTACAATCCTGTTGGCAGCAGTGGTATGCGGCAGCCTGTGGGCAACAGAGGACACCACCAATATAACCGTACTGGCTGGAGAAGGAAAAAACACACACACACAAGAGACAGTTTGCCTATTAGTCTCAGCAGATAATGGCTCAGGTCAGAATTATCTATCCCCAATTTTACAAACTGCAGCTGAGTGACATTGGACACTAAACTGGGGAACTGAGACCAGCATTCAGCACATCAGCGTACGGGTATTGTGAAATATCTGCAGCTGATTATTTTGCATGTTTCTTTGTGTGGTGGTTAAGTCCATCTTAAAGAAAAAGTAGTTGTGCTCATCTGTGAAGCCTTATTAAATGTGGAAGTTGTTTTCTGCCTTCCCAGGATTATTCATTCAGTGCCGAAGCAGCTCTTCATAAAGAACTGCAAGGACATTAAATGCTTTGGCATTTTTGCTGTAGCTGCATTTGTTCCTTAGCAGTTTGGGTTTCTTATTTTTATTTCTGTCAAAGAAGCAGAGCAGAGTTAAACCCCTGATGTTTTTTTCCCCAGCAGTCACAGTTGGGAGTTTGTAACAGTTTTACTGCCCTCATGTTCTGTTTCAAATTTCAGAACTTTTTTGCTCTGTAAATATTGAAAACTTATAATTTGTGCAATAACTCAGAATTTTTTAATTTAATTTCATATTTTCACATAAGTTATATTTAAGGGAGGAGGGAATTTTTTTTTTTAATCTTATATCCTTTCCCAAGTTGAATTTTCTAAGTTGGGTTTATAGTTTTGGCAGGTTGAATATCATTAGAAACACCACACTGAGGGGTTTTTGTTTTTGTTTTGAGCATTTTTTTTTGTTTTGTTTTGTTTTTTTCCTTGGGTAAAATGTGAGGCTTCTTGATTCATAACGAACAGGCAGAGTTGGCTTATGGTTTTTGAAGGAATTAAGCTCCAAACCATTTTGACCCTGCCTCATTAGCTCATTAGTCTGGCCTCTGTCAGTTGTCTTGCTCTGACCAGTGAGTTTTAATTGTTTTTTTTTTTTCCTTTTTTAACTAGACAACAAATCCAGCAATTAAAGTGCCAGAAGTATAACTTTCTAAGGGTGAAAAAAGGGTTGTCACAATTATAAAATCCAAAAAAAAAAAAAAACTTTAAAAATTTCGTGAATTTTGAAATGTTCCAGTCAGTTTTAGTAATGAAACAGAACCTGTAATGACTTGGGGGATCTGCTGAACATCATTACTGAAAAAGGTTTGCCCAGTTTTAGGAATGTTGGAGAAAGGAATTATGTTGATTCCATTATGGAATCTGTATAGCAGTATGCATTAGTTCTGTTAAGAGCAAATATATGAAAAGTACTTCATCTGCTCAGTGCACTCTAGGAAGTATCTTTTAATGTATTGCAAGAGAGCACAGCCAAGGGTTGCACACGTCTGAGTGACTGGCACTTAATTTACAGATGCATACAGGTATACTATGCAAGTGTATTCTGCCATGACAACCACTGTCTTTGTTACCTTTTTTTGAACAAGAATATATACATCCTGCCTAACCCTGAGTTTTAGAAGCACCACAGTTGTCCTGGGAGTTGGTTGCATCTCATATGCCATCTTACTTCCCGTTTTTAAAATGAGGGGTTTTAGCCCTGCTAAACACTACAGGTGGGTTGTTTTTTGAAGTCCACTAGTGGAGAACGTTGAAAGGAAAACTTATTACCATGACATCTAAATGATGTAGAGAAGTGGGAAGTTTTAGAATTGATATCTGAATGTTAAAATAGGCATCTAGCATGATAAAGCTTTAAAATGTCTGTGGTATGCCTTTTGAAGCAGGACTAGCCCACATTGTCATTGGAATCTATAAACTGCAACTGCAGATTTTTTAGAAGGAGGGCATTCCAGAATAGAGTAGCACATTTTTTCTGCAGTTCTTGATGATTGAAACTTATCAAAAATATTTAAAAATATTTAAATTGTGAACCTATTCATAAACAGATATTTATAAAGACTGATACATAGGCCTATACTACTAATCTTTACACATTAGCAATATTGAGTATAAACCTACATTAAGGAAACCACTACACAGACTTTAGTTGGTATCTTATGTAGTGTGCATTTTAAAGCTAGATTCATAGAACACAGGTATCATGTTCCATTTCAGTCATGGTGAACCAAATGAATTGGCCTGGCTACCACTGTGGTTATGTGCTACAGGTTTAAAAAAAAGATATCATGTTTAGATTTTTTTTTGTGTGTGGACAACAATGTGGAAGCTAAAATTGACATATTTTTATGTAAAGTTTTTCTATTCTTTGATTTTTAATAAACTTTGGAAACCACTTTTGTCTTTGTCTTTGTGGATATATATCTTTCTTTGTTAAATTGCACGTTTTTATGGTTTGGACCATTTAAATGGGATTTTAAAAAATCATAACTTATAATATTTCCTTTCTCTGTATTCTCAGATCACTTATTCTCTCACAGGTTAATAGTTACTCTTATTTCAAGTATACTAATTTTAGTAGGATTTTAGTTTTTCCAAACCTCAACTCTTGATAAGCTGGGACAGTTTTGTTGGTATAGTGAAGGTGTGCATTTCAGATTTCAAATCAACACAATCTTTATTAGAAGCTCAAAACACTTTAAAATTGCTTGATGTGATTACATTTTAAAATCTAGTTATGTTCTTGATGGGAATATTGCTCAAAATGTTCCTCACATTGTAATTCAAAGAATAGTATACATTTAGATAAAAAAGAGTCATGCTGTGAAGTATTTCTATGTTGACTTCATGGAATAGGGGGCATCCTGTATTCATTCTGAAAGGCTATGCCAGTGGAAGACAAGCTTCTGAAATTCCTGCTTATCTAGAAAGGCTTCAAATGCAGACTTAATAACAGACTTTTGTGTCTGTCACCTGGATCTAGTAAAATTCAGAGAATATTTATTACCAGAATTTGGCCACCAGATGGCTTTTCTTTGGTAGAGGGGAAGGAGAAGAGAAAAAGAATACATCAATGTGGGTAAATTATAGATCTTCCCAAATAATGAAGTAAAGATGAAATTTAAAATACAAAATTTTAAAGGTAAGTTTTAGACATTGCATTTTTTCAAAGAGGAAAACTTAACAAAATGCATTAAATTTAGCTTCTCTCTAGAGAGGAGTCTGATTCTCTACTTCCCTTCCCCTCCCCTAACCTTCCTCTCTTCTGTCTCTTTTTCTCTCCCTATCTCTGCCTCTGCATTTCCTTCTCCCTCTGACACACTCTCTCCCTCCCCCCAACTCTCTCTCTCTCTCTCTCTCTCTTTACCCCTCTGTGCCCCACCCTCTTCTTCCCTCTCTCCCTTTCCATGAACATCCTTATGAGAGAAAGAATAACTACTTGTTCTAGATCATTCTGGCAAAGTCCAGAATTAATTTTTTACTGGCATTATCACTTGTCTTTCTGAGCTCTGTGAACTTGCCCATTGAAAAGAGCAGGAATTGTTTAAATGAACAATACTGAATTAATACTAAAAACAACCATTTCTGCCTCTGGAGGGGATGGGTTGGGGGAGAGAAGTGTCCAAGTATCTTTTTAAACTTATCAAAAACAGCAATTTGTGAATGAGAAAAGTATAACTAATGTTGCCACTCAGAGTTCATTTATTCCAAGATTTGCAGGAACTGGAAGTTATGAAAACTACAGCTTATAACTAGAAACTTTTCCCCAAAAGGCTTCATATTTTCTCAGAGGAAAACATATTTTCTGTTTTGCTTAAATGGATCAAGTTTTTAAAGAAACATTGAACAAGGCCCCATCACAGATGTTTTTAGATAAGCATATTAACCTAAACCTTTGGTCTCTATACAAACATTTGCCCAAGTTAATCATATTTAAGGGCTCAAAGGGACCTTTGGGGTAATTTCTCCCCCTCCTTCCTTTTCTTTGGTCAATACAAGGTCTAGAGAGGTTGTGATTTACGTAGGTCAGTCATTCATTAGTTAACAAATATTTATTATATGTTTGTTACATATCAAGCACTGTGCTACTCAGTGGGGACACAAAGAACAGAAAAAAAGCCCTTGTTCTCAGAGCATATATTCGGAATGGAGAGACAGCATGTAAATAATTTGGAAGGTACAAGATACTTACAGAGTAAAGAAAATAGTCTAGGAGGGAAAAAAAGGTTCTTATAGAAGGTGAGTTTTGAGCTGAAGGAAATATGGGAAACTTAGAGATGAAAGGTATGTGGGCTAAGCATTCTATGCATGGATATAGCATTTTGTGGTAGGCCATTGTATCTCAAACAACATCAGAGAAGATTTTTACATGTAAGGAGTTTGGAAAGGTAGGAAGGAGCTAGATTATATTAGCTATGAATGCCAGAGTTGTTTCTGTTTTATTGTGTAGGTAATAGACACTGGAGCTTCTTGAAAAATTGGGGTGTAACATGATCAGACCTATGCTTTAGAAAAATCACCTTGGCAGCTAAGTAAGTAGAGAGAAGAGACAGGGTGACCATTTAGAAAACCATTGCAGTAGTTCAAGTGAGAGGTGATGAGGGCCTGAACTAAGGTTGTAGTTGTAAGTAGAGAGAAGGGGATACAGTTTTAAGCTGCAATAAGGCTTGTGGTATACCTTTTCTAAGAAATATAAAAGTTGGCAGTGGATTAGGATATGTGGAATAAACATGAGTAAGGAGGATAGCAAGGTTGTGAGCTGAGGTGACTGAGAGGATGATAGTGCCTAATATGTTCTGAAGGAGGGAGAATTTATGAGGAAGTAGCTCTATTGTAGATGTGTTGAGTTCAGGGCACTTATAGATTATTCAGTTAAAGATGTCCAAGAGACAGGAAATTTGTGATTATATATAGCTCAGTAGAGGGTCTAGGGATATTTTTCTGTCTATCTCTCCCATCAATCCATCCATCCATCTAAAAGAACCTAGGGGAGTTGATGAAATAACCAAGTGAATAATATGGAGCAAAAAGCAAGGAGCAGATTCAGGATATAAACCCAAGCCCATGGTCTTTACATTGTGCCTCAGTAGTTTTTGTTATTATCACAATACAATGAAAGTTTTAATGGAACATTGATACTTTGCAACCATGCTGTCTTGGGCACATTGACTCAACTTTTTTTGTAAAGTTTTAGGAATGTTTTCAGACAACTTAGGTTTAAAGTTAGCAATAGGTCCCAAAGCAAATTGTAGAATCAGTGATTTGAAGAGATATCTGGGTTCCCAGCCTGGTTATAGTGGTGAGAACATTGAGTATTGGGAGCTCTGGCTTCTAGTTTGACTTCTGCCACTCATTGTGTTAGTCACAGAACCTGGATGAGTAATTTGAACTCTGTGGAATTCGGTTTGCTCATTTGTAAAATGAGAATGGACTAAGTAATCACAACATCCCTTCAGTTCCAATATATCTTGTTTAAGCCCTATTTCAAATTGTCCCTTAGCAAATGTATTTTTGTAAATTAGCTTAGAACCTCAATTTATTAGGGCTCCTAATAAAAGATATCTAGGTCCAGGTAAGTAATATATATTAAATAAGCCACAAATATGTATATTACTGTTACACTAAATGAAGGGGTAAATAGCTGTGAGAACAATTTCTACAAAAGAAAAAGTTAAAAGATCCTACTATGTCAGTTGTTAAAGCTGTGTCTGATACATAAGTATAGTGCTTAAGTCCTTGCCTATTTGTCTTTTGGAAGATCAAGTGGTAAATAAATTACAAGCAAACCCATTCAGCACTACCCACAAATATCTACAATGTTTGGAAAAGTCCAGGGAGATTACACCTTGACTGTACATTCCTTCCAGTCAAACACGAACTGCCATAACTTTCCAGCTTGATCTGGTTGGTAACTCATCAACTAATCTTTTCTTAGAAATATTTTTCCTTTGTTATTTTCACTAGCATCATAATTTTTTTTACTTTTCAAGGTCGCTTAAACATATCCTGTTATCTCTTGGCAGCTTCAGCTGGGATATGTGTAATTCACTTAAAGTGTCTCGATTATAGGCTGTATCCAGACCCATTGTGAGATGGAAAATTGAAGGACCTCACACCATATAATTAGTATTTTTGCTATTTGGTTGTTTTCAGTCATTTCTGACTCTTTGTGACCCCATTTGGGGTTTTCTTGGTAAAGATACTGGAATAGTTTGCTATTTCCTCTCTAGTTCATTTTATAGACGAGGAAACTGAGGCAAACAGGGTCAACTGACTTTCTCAGGGTCACACAGCTAGTAAGCGTCTGAGGCCAGATTGGAACTCATGAAGATGTCTTCTCGACTCCAGGCCTGGCGCTTTATTCATGGTACTGCCTAACTGCCCAATAATTAAGCTAGATTAGTAAATTTTATACGCTGATAAGAGAGAATTGAAGGGGGCAAAAATAAGGGCTGAATTTTCCATAATTAATGAAATCATATTTCTTGGTGCATGCCATGCTGTGTGTTCTACAAACGAATATTTTTTTTACAGGTTGCATAGTTATGGGTACACATGAAGGAAAAATAAACAAAAAGCCCCAGTTCAAAGGGTCAATAATATCATTTATATTAGGTAATAGCTTAAGTGAGAATTTTGTGCTAAGATATATGGATGGAGAAGAAAAAAAACGAATTTTGACATTCCTTGTAGGTAGTATTGTTAAAGCTAAAAGGAAAAAAGGATTTCTAGGCATTAGGAGGAGTAATAATGAGGTATGGGATTAAATGAGAGAACTGAGCCAAGAGCCCAGGTGGTTTAGTAGAGAAAGGAGGACAAAAACTGTTTAATAAAGGGGAGAAAGCAAAGCTGTAAGAAGGTTCTAAGGAAAAGGGTCATATTAGAATAATGATGGTAGGAAGAGTTAAAGGGTTGATTGTGAGTTATGGTATCCAGGAAATAAAAGAAGAGTTTAGGACAATCTAGTCAGGAAATACTTTCCCCAGGAATTTGATGTGGAACTAGAGTGGAAGTGGGGATTCAGTAGCCTCATTCTTGTCTGTCTCTTCATGACCCCATCTGGGGTTTTCTTGGCAAAGACCCTGGAGTGGTTTGCCATTTCCTTCTCCAGCTCATTTTATAGATGAGGAAACTGAGGCAAGTAAGGTTAAGTGACTTGCCCAGGACTAGTGTCTGAGGCTGGATTTGAACTCAGGTCTTCTTGACTTTAGCCTCAGTGCTCTATTTACTGTTCCACCAAGCTGCCCTGGAAAAGTGGTATTTAAGTTATTCTTACGAAGTGGAAAACTTATCATTATATATGGGCTGTAAAAAAGAGTCACAGGTTAGGCTTGTTTAAAGAGCTAGTAACAGAACAACAGACTCAACATTGACTAAGAATTTGGATGTGGGAAAATTGTAGGAAGACAATTCTGTCCAATAATAGGTCAAACATACGTAAAATTTTCCTTTTAAAATATTGATCCACTACCCCTGACTTCCCACCACCCTTGCCTTTGTTCTTCCACTTTGTATTTCAAAATTCCATAATATCAATGTGCTTTTCAAATACTCTTAAGAATGGTTAAGTTCGCACATGTATCTTTGAACCATCTTTCTCAGATACCTCACAGTTTCTAGGGATGACTAATTCTTAAGCAGGATTTTGCTTTGTTTTCCTTGGGATGGCAAAGGAGATGCATTGATACCTTTTGTTTCTTTATCACCTGTAGTTTCCAATACAGCCCTTCAACAACCCACTCTGTGAGAGAGATTTTTTAAATTAGAACTAAAAAAGAGGAAAACATAGGTTCAGTAAAACTAACCATGTTGTTGAAAAAAATGACTTCATATACAGGTTTTATGCCCATAGTCTCTCACCTCTTCAAAGAAGTTGGGCTGGGGGTCTTCTCATATCTTTTCTTTGGGTCCAAGCTTGCTTATCACAACCTCACAGCATTTAGTTTCAATAAATTTGTTGTTCTTTTATTTACACTGTTTAATCATGAATATTGTTTTGTATATATAATTTACTAAACTCTCATAAGTCTTCCTATATCCCTGTATTAATCACATTTTTAATGCCATTACCTTCATATACTACAAATTATTGAACCCACCTTTCCCAATCAGCAAACATCAGATGACTAAATTACTTTAAATAGGCATTGAAATAAGTTGGGGAAAAATGGATTCATTTCTTGTTATTTAGTATTGTCAAAACTTTGACATCAGGGCTAAAAATTTGTTGTTGTTTCTATATATATATATATATATATAATTATACATGGACTGTTTTGTATTAAAGACAATTTAATGAACACATGTTAAGCATGTACTATGTGTAGAGCTATACTAAGTGCTGGGTAAGATTGAGGTTAGAAAAATCAGTCCTTGCCCTCAAGGGAGACAGTGTAGAAGGAGAAAGGTGTGGACAGCACTTTGAGGGGCATCCACTGTAAGGAATTGGGAATAGGAGAAGCCAGAGAAGGCTGGTATA
Organism: Petaurus breviceps papuanus; assembly: GCF_028583685.1. Classification (NCBI taxonomy): domain Eukaryota; kingdom Metazoa; phylum Chordata; class Mammalia; order Diprotodontia; family Petauridae; genus Petaurus; species Petaurus breviceps. The sequence goes on from NW_027185712.1 coordinate 29,790,635, forward strand.
TGAAGGTGGTCTTAGTGTCTCTGAAGGCAAGGGAAGCAGGAATGTCAATCAATATCAAATGCTTCAGAGAAGCCAAGGAGGAGGAAAATTGAAGAAAAGACAGCTGGATCTGATGATTAAGAGATCATTGGTGACCTTTGAGAGAGTAGTTCAGTAGAATGAAGAGGATAAAAGCCAATTTGCAAGGGATTGTGGAGTAAAAATTGAATATATCTGGTACAGACAAGTTTTTCAGTGTTGTCAATGAAGACATTAGGAGTAAGAGATCACATACACACAGCAACAGAGAAGAGATTTGAGATTTCATCAATATAGTAGGCACCCTCTACCAATGCAATTTGGCACCTTTTCTGTAACCTACAGTCTAAGAGGATTTTCTTAGAGCCCTGAGCAATGATGTGAGTTAGGTGACAACTAATGGGATCAAACAATCAGTAAGTGTCAGAGGTGAGACTTGGAGGTCTTCCCGACTTTGAGACTTCTACAAAATTCTACAAATAGGGTATAGGGCATATTAGATAACTACAATGTAAAATAAAACACAATAGATGCAAACAAAAATACTAAGAAATGATTAGGGAAAGGATATTCAAATCCAAGGAGTAAAAAAAAAAAACTTCAAGAAAAAGGTGTTGTTTGAATTAGTCCTTGAAGTGTCAGTAGGCTTACAGTATATTGTGGGGAGAGTATTTTCAAAATAGGAAATGCTGTGAACAACACAGAGGTGGAGAATCCAAGGGATATAATATGGGGGCTATTAAGTAATGGTTCATTCTTGTTGAAATATAGAATATGTGAAAGTGAGTGGCATAAGATGAGACTGGAAAGGTGATGGGGAAGTAAATGCAGAGAACCTTAAATGCTGAACTGAACAGTTTAGACAGCATGCCATAGATAACAGGGAGCTATTAAAAACCTTTGTGTATACAAGTGGCATGGTTAGATCAGTTCACAAAGATGAATCTGTAGTCATTGTGAAGGATAGATTATGGAAAAGAATGGAGGTAAGGAAAAAGGTATTACAATAGTAATATGAGAGAATTAGACTTGGAAGATCACAAATTTTAAACAGTTAAAAGGGGGGCGGCTAGGTCACTCAGTGAATAGAGCACTGGCCCTGGAGTCAGGAGGACCTGAGTTCAAATCCACCTCAGACACTTAATACTTACTAGCTGCCTGACCTTGGGCAAGTCACTTAGCCTCAATTGCCCTGCCCTCCCCCTCCAAAAAGCCAAAAAGAAAAAAAGAGTTAAAAGGGATGTCAGAAGCCATCTAGTCCAACCGATATTGAGCCAAGAATCTCTCTCACTCCTACCCTCTAGCATAATGATAGCTTGCATTTATTTATATAAGGTTTACAAAGGACTTTACATATATCCATAGCTGATCCTCATAATAGCCCCGTGAAATAGGTGCTAATAGCCCTACTTTAGAGAGGATATTTTTAAAAAGGCTCTGGATTTAATAATTTACCCTGGTCACACAGGTAGTAAGTGTTTAAAGTAGAATTAGAAGCCAGGGATTCCTCACTCCAAGACCACCACTCTGTATACTCTAAGACCCTCTGTGAGAGAGAATCCATTATCTTCAAGACACTTACCCGCTTTTGGTTAGCTTTAAATGTTAATCAACCTGTGAGCATTTAGTAGGGATTACAATGTGTCAGGTGTTAAGCACTGGGGATATAAAGTAAGGCAAAAAACCAAATCAGGCCCTGCCCTCAAGGAATTTATACAATATAAGCAAAGTTTTTATTTTTTCCAGTAAGCCTAATTCTGCCTTCATTCAATATCTCCTTATTGCTTCTAGGTTTGTTCTAGCAATGGAAAATCTGTCTAATTCCTTGCTGACATAGTGACCTTTCAAATCCTTAAAAGGCAGCTATCATGTTCCCACTGTCCTTTCTTCTTGAGGCTAAACATACTTCAATCACACTTCCTAACAATTATGGCAGGATCATCAGGTTCTTTACCATCCTGATTGACCTTCTCTGTATGCTCTCCAGTTTATGTCGATGTCCTTGCTCTAACTCATGCCCAGAATTGAGCACTGCTCCTAATATAGCCCGACTAATGCATTCATTTTGAGGAGAGCTATATTACACTGTTACTTATACCTTACTTGCAATTCACTGAAAACACCAGATCTTTTTCAGACACAATACTGTGTAATCACCTAATTTCAATATTGTTATTTTGAAATTTATTTTTTGTTTTTTAATTAAATTTTATGTTTATTTTTAGTTTACATCATTTATTTCCACAAGATTTTGAGTTACAAATTTTCTCCTATATCCTCCCCATCACCCCCTCTGACTTTCTAGTAGGGCAAGATGAATCTCTATGCCCCAGTACCTGTATATCTTATTTCCCAGTTGCATGTATATATACACACACACACACACACACACACACACACATATATATATAAACATTTGATTTTAAAACTTTGAATTCCAGATTCTTTCCATTCCTCCCTGGTCACCCACCCTTATTGAGAAGATACACAATTCAATATAGGTTATACACGTGTAGCTATGCAAAACATTTTCATAGTGGAAATATTGTGAAAGACTGACTATATTTCCTTCCATCCTATCCTGCCCCCCACATGTTCTATTCTCTCCTTTGACCCTGTCCCTTTTCTAAAGTGTGTGCTTCTAACTTCTCTCCCCACTAACCTGCCCTCCCCTCCATCATCCCCCATCTTATTCCCTTCCCCCTACTCTCCTGTAGGTTGAGATACCCTATTTAGTGTGTATGTCATTTCCTCCCTAAGCCAAATTCAATGAGAGTAGGGTTGACCCATTCCCTTTTGCCTTCCTGTTCTTCCCCTCCATTGTAACAGTTTCCCCTTACCTCTTCTATATGAGATAATTTATCCCAATTTGTCTCTCCCCATCTCCCCTCATTATATTCCTCTCTCGCTTCTCAATTTTACTTTTTAAGTATCATCCTTTCATATTCAATTGGTCCTGTGCCCTCTGTCTATATATACTTGTACACATATATACACATACTCATGTATGTATTCATGCACCCATATACCCTCCTATAGATATATATGTATGTATACATATATGTATATATACATATATATACACACATTTCTATTCCCTTCAACTATTCTCATACCGAGAAAAGTTTCATAAGTTACAATAATCGTTTTCCATGTAGGAATGTAAATAGTTCAACTTTGGTAAGTTCCTTATGATTTCTTTTCCCTGTTTACCTTCTCATGCTTCTCTTGCTTCTTGTAATTGAATGTCAAATTTTCTATTCAGCTCTGGTTTTTTCATCAAGAATACTTGAAAGTCCTCTATTCCATTGAATGACTATATTTCCCCCTGAAACATGATACTCAGTTTTACTGGGTAGGTGATTCATGGTTTAATTCCAACTCCTTTGACCTCTGGAATATCATATTCCAAGTCCTTTCATCCCTCAATATAGAAACTGCCAGATCCTATGTTATCCTGATTGTGTTTCCACATTATTCAAATTGTTTCTTCTTGGCTGCTTATAATATTTTCTCCTTGATCTGGGAACTCTGGAATCTGACTATAATATTTCTAGGAGTTTTCTTTTGGGGATCTTTTTCAAGAGGTGATCAGTGGATTCTTTCAACCTCTCTTTTGACCTCTGGTTCTAAAACATCAGGGAAATTTTCCTTGAGAATTTCTTGAAGGATGATTTCTAGGTTATTTTTTACATCATGGCTTTCAGGTAATCCAATAATTTTAAAATTATCTCTCCTGGATCTATTTTCCAGGTCAGTGGTTTTCCCAATGAGATATTTCACATTGCCTTCTATTTTTTCATTTGTTTGGATCTGTTTAATAGTATCTTGATTTCTCATAAAGGCACTAGCTTCCATTTGCTCCAATCTAATTCTGAAGGAATGATTCTCTTCAGTGAGCTTTTGAGATTCTTTTTTCATCTAGCAAATTTGGCTTTTTAAGGCATTCTTCTCTTCATTAGCTTTTTGAGCCTCTTTTGCCATTTGAGTTAGTCTGTTTTTTAAGGTATTATTTTCTTCAGTCAGGTTGTTGACTCTCTTTTCATGATTTTCTTGCATCATTCTCATTTCTCTTCCCAATTTTTCCTCCACTTCTCTTATTTGGGTTTCAAAATCCTTCTTAAGCTCCTCTATGGTCCGTAACCAGTTCATATATTTCTTGGAAGCTTTTGGTGCAGGAGTTCTGACTTATTTGTCTTCCTCCTGTTCCATGCTTTGATCCTTTTTGTCCCCAAAATAGGAATCTAAAGTTGGATTGCTGTGCTTGCTTTGCTTCCTTTGCTTGCTCATGTTGCCACTCAAATACTTGCCATTTGAGCTTTTTGCCACAATACAACTCTGCTTCCAGAGAGGAGAGCTTTGTCTCAAATAGCTGGGGTTTTTGCAGCTGCCAGATCTATTAGTTGGGTGCCCTCTCAGAAGTCTCCACAAGCTCTGGCACCTGGTCACACACCCCAGGACCTCCACCCTAGACAGTGATCCAGATCCAAGCAGTTTAAAGTAAGAGTGATTACCCCTCAGACTGGCTGCTTCATCCCCCTACAATCTGTAGGTCAGGAGCTCTGGAGTAGCCATGTGGCAGCAGCCACCACTCCTCAGCCACTTCTCCCTCCTGGGCCAGAGGTCGGACACACTCTTCAGCCCCCTGTTCCCAAAGTCCACACTGACCTTTTACTTTGTCTCTGGCATTTATGGGTTGATAATTTTGGAAACTGCCACAGCTGCTGGTGATCTACTCTCCTGAAGTCCCACTAGACGTGGCTGGTTGGGCCACCCTGAGGCTAAAACCTCAGGCTCAGGCAGTGCTGGGCTCTGCTCCCAGCATGCTGTAATGAACCCTTCCTGTCTGCCTGTTGGGCTGTCTTCAGTGGAGGATTTGTTTCTCTGTCACTTTGTGGGTTCTGTAGCCCTAAAGTTTGTTTAGAATCAATTTTTATAGGTATTTGAGGTGGCTATGGGGGGAGCCCAGGGAGTTTTCCTGCTTCTTTGCCGCCATCTTGGCTCTTCCCCCCAAAATTTACTTTTTGAATCTAAGTGTAAGTTTTAATATTTATTCAGTTACATTTCATTTTATTTGATTATGCCTAATATTTTATCCTCTTGAAATATTTTTGCATCTCGCTTTACTATCCAATATATTAACTATGTGCCTTAATTTGTGGCACCTGCAAATTTGACATCTATGCCTTTGTATAAATGCTTGATTTTTTTAAAATGCTAAACCACACAGGATCAAAGACAAAATTCTCTCATCACAGAAACCTCCATCGAAGTTGACAACAAATCATTAATTAGTATCTTTTAGTCTGGCCACTCAACCACTTCAGAAGCTATTCACTTATAATCTTCTGTGACCTACATTTTTAATCTTTTCCACCAGAATAGTATAGACATTTTATTGAGATCTAGAAAAACTCCACTTTTGTTATTCCCCCTGATCTACCAGTCCCATAATAGTATCCAAAAAGGAAATGGGCTTAGTGGGGGCGCAACCAGTTCTGATGAAACTCTGCCTTTTCTTTTTCTAGATATTCATAACTCTCCTTTAATTATATATTCCAGATGTTTGCAAAGAATTGGAATTTACGAGAAGAGACTCAGAATCATGGAGCTGCCTAGTAGTTGCAAAGATGGTAGGTATTAGAGATGGGATTGGAACCTAAGACTTCCTGACTCCAATTCTAGTGCTCTGTGCCATACTTTGTGCATTTGTATCTAGACATCTGAGGCCATGGATTTTTTTGCTAGGTCTTTTCTTTAATTGTATATTCCGTGGGTTTTGGGGTTTCTCTACCATTTGTCCCAACATTGTAGGTAATCTCTGTAGTATCTAGCTTATCTAGATTCATAGACAGTTTTCTCCCTTCCTCTTTCTTTTTAATTTAAACCCTTTTTGATTAGATTTGCAAGACTCCAGAAAACTATACCTTTATAAAATGTAACTTTACCTCACTCTACTATGTACATTCTATTCCTGATACTATTATTCTTGTATTTTAAGCCATGGGCCATAAATCCAAAACTCATTCTCAGATACCAGATTTGTAACTAAATATGCCTTTCTTGTCTGAAACTCTTCTTTCTTGGTCAGCAATGATAGAAACACATTTGAGCCCCTAAGGTCTCTAGTTTCATGACCAAGATATCATAATCTTAGTAATGCTTTTCAAATTCCTTCTTCTTATACCATTTATGCATATGTGAATCATCAGAAAGTAAATAGTAGTCCTCATATTGGATACACCTTAGGTGGTTCTATATCCCTTCCTGAATATATGCCCTGGGATGAAAGCAAATGTCTCTTTTGTTACTTTGAAGTAAATGTTGAATTGTTTTTCTTCCTCTGACCCTCCCTGGGTGATGGCTCACCTGATAGCACCTGTTGGACTACAGTGTTATAAACATATGTAAAGGAAAATTCCAAGCATGAATATGCAGGATAAGGGGTCAGTGAATGGATTAGGTACATCATCATCATTCCTTCTGGGACAAGCAACAACTTCCTCTTCAGATTGTCCAGCTGCATCCTCTTTGAGGATAGACTCATATCTATTACTTGATTTCAAGTGCTCAGTGGTCCTTTTTCTCAATCTCTTCTAATTTCTTTCATCCTCTAATTTCCTGTTGCATTAGCATTTCTCTGCCTCTTAACCTCTCAGTTTTTACATTGATTTCTTTTTTTTTAATTTTCTTTTTTACAGTCTTTCTTTCTTTTTTTTTTTTTAAAGAAATACATCAACTCTGATAACCCAGAGTGGAGAAAATGTTCCTGGAGCCCCTTTGCCTTACCTTCAAGGAGGGAGACTACAATGGTGATTATGGTAAGAAAATAAATTGAGGGGTCACTAGAAGAGTTGTGACAAATAGAGAGTCAACAGGACTAGCCAACTGATGGATATGGGAGGTAAGAGAGTCAGAAAAGTAACTTTCATTTTTTGAGCATTAGTTACTGTCAGAAATTGGGAAGTCAAGAAGAACAGATTTTCATAGAAATATAATAATTTAGTTTTTGGTATGTTAGATTTAGGGTACAATAGTATATTTAGGTGAGATAATCCATAGAGAATAAGAATCTGTATCTGAGAGATATTAGGAGTAGTTTAGGAGTCATTAACACAGAAATCATGTTAGCAAATGAGAGAGTAAGTGGAGAAGTAGAGAAGAGGACTGAGGAGGTAACCTTTCCAAATATAAGTATTAAAGTGTTGGAAAATAGAATGAGAGCCAGGAAGGGAGACAGAGTAGAAGTAGTTTACAAGGTAGAAGGGGAACCAGGAAAATGTGATGTCCTATAAGACAAAGGAAGAGAGATTATCAAAGAAGGATTACCCTCAGTATCAAATTCTGGAAAGATGTCAAGGGGAATGGAGACAGAACAAAGGACATTAGATTTGGATGTTAGATCATTAAAGATATTAATGACAGCAATTTCAGTAGAGTGATGGAGCCATATCTGGAGGGGTCAAAGAGTGGGTGTTGAAGTGGAGACATCAGTTATAGAATCCTTTCTTTTTTTTGTTAATGTTTTTTTTTAAAGCAATTGGGGTTAAGTAACTTGCTCAAGGTTACATGGCTAGTTATTTTTGGGTGTGGTGATAAGTATCTGAGCTCGGATTTGATCCAGGTCATCCCGACACTGGAGCCGGTGCTCTTACTTCCTGTGCTACCTGGCCACCCCTATAGAATCCTTTCTAAAAGTTTTTTGGGTTTGAAAAGGAAATAGGGCAGTGGGACTATAGGTTAAAGGAAAAAGTGTGTGTGTGTGTGTGTGTGTGTGTGTGTGTGTGTGTGTGCAGATAGGGAGGGAGGGAGGAAGGCAGATAGATAGGTAGATGAGGAGACAGTAGAGAAGGGAGAGATTAAAGATGGCTTGAGAAAGATAATGATTGATGGAGCAAAGGTCCTGAAGAAGCGGAAGGAATGGGATTAAACCATTTTCTCTGCTTACTTTGGTTCCATTTCAGCTTCTAGAAAGAATCACATTGCAGGGATGTTTGTAATGTAATGATAATGATAACAATGGCAATAATAATAATAATAACCACTAGCATTTAGGGTGCCTTAAAGTTTTTAAAGTGCTTTACAAATATTATCTTTGATTTTCACAAAAACTCTGGGAGATTGGTGCCATTATTCTCCCCATTTTATAGATAAGGAAACTGAGGCAGACACAAGTTCAGTGAATTGCCCAGGGTCAAGCAGCCTTTAAGTGTCTGAGGTCAGATTCTAACCCAGGCCTTCTTGATTCCAGGTCCAGTGCTCCACTCACTGACCCGCCTAACAACTTTCATCCTCCATACGCTGCCTGCAACAAGCAGCAAACCAAGAAGCAGAAAGAACGGAATATGAAGAAGAGACATGTAGACCTTCTCCCTTGCATTGCAAATTATCAGGGCCCAATTTAACCCTGAAAAATAAAAGTCTGTCTTATTAATTTAATTAATTTAGAAGGACTGTTGTTTTCCCATCTCTTATACTGATACTTGACTTTTAACCATTGGCCAAATTTCTAAGAAGCAATTTATAACAAATTCAATCCAACAACCAGTGTTCAAAGAAGTGCTTTAATACTTGTCACCCTGAAAACCATTATGCTCCTATATAGTGATGCATCACTCTCTTGTCATTTATTAACAAAATCATCTCAAAAAGGGATAATTCAGAGACTTGCTTTCAATAAGTTGATAATTTTTATGTTTCTTGAAAAGCCTTTTTTTCAGGGTTGTTGGAAGAATCTTTGTGGCCAGTATCATGTTAGTGTCTCGTTAGTTCTAACTCAAAGTACAAAGACAAAGTGAAAAATGGTCTCTGCCATTAAGAAACTTAAACTCTAATGATTTTAACATGTAAGTAGACAATGTATGTGTGATCATTTGAGAAGGAGGAGGGCACTAGCAACTCCAGGGGATCAAGAAAGGCTTCCTGTAGGAGGTGGCACATTAACACTATGTTTAAACAACACACTCTACTTATTCCTCTGCAGATTTGTCAAGTAGATCATTTAAGAGCCTTACAAAATGTTTTAAAACATTAATTAGGTCAAACATTTAGTTTTAGCTTAATTTTATGTTTTTATAGATTCAATTTAAGTTGATATATAATAAAAAGAAAGTACAATGAAGACTGTATATTAATAGTTTGTATTAATGAATGTGACAAGACACAAAAGCCTTAATGATTTTTCTGTGCAGAACAATTTTTGTGAATAGAAGTATGAAGCCAGCAAAACTGAAAGAACAATTCACATCTGTCTGTCCTGAAAATGCATCTTCTAGATATAGGTTCTTTCCGTGAAAAGAAGTTCAATTTGAAAAATCTGGGATTGGTTCAAAACTTGGATTTGCCATTTCCTAAAAACTTTTCTTGTCACATCCTATAAATTTCTTACTGGATTGCCAAACAAAGCAGACCTCACACTATCAGAGAGACTTTATAGAAGGACTGAAACAGAGGGAAAAAAATGGAAGTGCTTCATTGTCATATGAAATGATATGTTCTCAGATAGTCTATGTTAACATGAAGGTTATTGAGGAATTGAAAGCCTTGCCATTCCCCTTCATTATGCAACTGGATGAAACTATAGACATCATAGACAATGCAGCCAGTTTTTTGTTTTTGCTCACTATGCCATCAAAGAATAATTTTTGATGGTACACTAATGATATAAAAGAATTTTTATTTTGTAAGTCCCTGTGAGAAACAAGGGCCACTGACATTTTAGAAATGGTAGGGGTTTTTCCCCTCCCCCCAAACAAAATTTTGGCTTGAAAGAAAAGCCTCATACTTTTTGCAAATTTGGAATTCCTTGTTTGGTGACATGTCTATTTAATTTAATGAAAAAAGCAGTTCCTCCTCTCATTGTTTTTTTTTTTTTTTACAGTAGCATGATGCTGGAAACAAAGACTCTTCCAACAACCCTGAAAAAAGTCTTATCAAGAGCCATAAAAGTTATCAACTTCTCAAAATCGAGTCTCTGAATCATCCCATTTAAAAGATGATTTTGTCAATAATGATAGCAGATTACGTAGTGAAGTTTAACCATACAGAGGTATACTGGCTTTCAAGATGACAAATCTCAAAGCACTTGTTTGAAATAAATACAGAAGTTTCACTTTTTCTGAAAGGAAAAATCCAGTGTTGGAGCACTTTGAAAGGAGGGATTTTATCTACTGGTTGGTTTATCTAGATAACATTTATTTTTTTAACCACATGAATCATAAAAAATAAATTCAAGGTCCTGAAGTCATTATTATGGATGCTTCTGAAAAATTACAAACTTTCTTGGCCAAGCTGCAGGAGGAAAAAAGAGTAGAGGTTGACATCTATGAAAAACTTCCAAATGTTGGTAAAAGCGCTTTATCAATATGGATTTGAGATAAAAAGATTCTCTATCCATTTCTCTGACCTAGATCAGTGGAGGAAGTATCTTCACCTGTGAGATCAGAAATAATGAATGATTTCCTATTGGGACACTCATAGTAAAGCTACAGAACAATGAAGGGTCCACCAGGCCTTCTGAGGTGGCGAGGAAAAAGAATAGCAAAGTTCAAGAATTAAGCTGCAAATTCATAACCTATTTTTAGCTAATTCCTAGCTAACTAGGGATTGATAGAATGTGAGTAGTATGTGAAGAAACTTCTCAGAGTGAATAAT
>NW_027185712.1:29801315-29838405 GCF_028583685.1 Petaurus breviceps papuanus
CTTCAACAGACAAGATAGCAAGAAAGGCTGGAAGGGGCATGGGGGGAGGGGAATAAGCACTGATATATCTCCTTCTATACATAGGCAGCTTTATGATGTCCATTTTACAAATGAGGAAGGTGAGACAAAGAGAATTTAAGTGACTTGTCCAGGGTCACATATCTAGTAAGTGTCTGAGGTTGAATTTTTTTTTCTTTTTGGAGGGGGGAAGGCAGGGAAATTGGGGTTGAGTTGCCCAAGGTCACATGCCTAGTGTGTTAAGTGTCTGAGGCTGGATTTGAACTCAGGTCCTCCTGACTCCAGGGTCGGTGCTCTATTCCCTGTGCCACCTAGCCGCCCCTGAGACTGAATTTGAACTCAGATATTCCTGATTCCAGGTCTAGTGCTCTATCCCAATATATCACCAGCTGCCTCTAGAAGAGGTAATAAGATTTTTTAGTTTTTAGTTTTGGGAGGGGGGCAAGGCAAGGCAATTGAGGTTAAGCAACTTGCCCAAGGTCACACAGCTAGTAAGTGTCAAATATTTGAGGCTGGTTTTGAACCCAGGTCCTCCTGACTTCAGAGCCTGTGTCCTATTCACTGTACCACCTAGTTGCCCCTAGGAAGAGTTTTTAAATGGCTGTTTGACATCTTCTCACAGATAAGAGATGCAGTTACCTTTATCCTGGGTTTTTGGCAGTGGCAATTGGCACTTGGGAATGGCCAAATCAAAGATTCAGACAACTAGTTTATCTTGTGAGAAAAGCCTTCAGCAAATAACTAAAGTTTCCCTTCAAGAGCTCTCATCAGCTGAGTGCTTATAAGAAACAAACAGACATAACAAAGAAGCAGTTGGTCATGAGACCAACCAATAAAAACACAGGACAATAAAGTTCTCACTCTTAGCAAATATGAAGGACAAGAAGAATTTCCTAATGACCCATGAGAGTGTTCCATCAGAATCAATTAACAACTATACATACAGGTGCAGAGAAAATGGAAACAAACATTTCCAGGAAAGAATGGAAGAAGTTTTTCAAAGTAACAACAATAACAACAAATTGCCTTTGAAGAGGCAAAAAAAACCCCTGGACTTTGGCTATTGATTCATAGAATGATAGAATTAGAGCTAGAAAGAATCTTAGACCCAAAGGTGAAAAGGACCTCAAAGGCTATCTAGTTCAACCTCCTCAGTTTACACATGAAGAAACTGAGACCTATGGATAGGTGAGTCAATCAAGGTCACACAAATAGAGAATGGGATTTGAACACAAATCCTCTGTCTCCAAATCCAGGATGCCTCCTGTTCTGCAAAGCTGAAAAGTGGAATAATGTGATATACAGAGGAAAGACAAGAACAAGCACTGAATACTTACAATAGAATATAACTCTATGAAAACAAGGCCCTTTTCTTTGTATCTCCAGAGTATAACAATGCCCTGGACAAAGCAGATACTTAATAAATATTGAATTTAATTAAGTTGAATACTTGGTGCTGAATAATACGTATGTTTTTTTTCCAGAGAAAGGTGACTAGGTTAGTGAAAAGACTAGCCACCATGACATGGGAGGATGGGTTGATTGGCAATGGTTATACTGAGTATTTGAAGGGCGGTCAGAGTGAAAAGGGGTTTAGTAAAAAAAGATTTTGTCACATAGTACAGCTCTAGGAAGTGATGGGTGGAAGCTATATAGACAAATTTAGGCTCAATTGAAGGAAAATTTTCTTAACAAGAAGATATATCACTACAAGGAATGTGTTTTCTTGGGAGTTAGTGGATATTCTCTCTGTCTCTATCTGTCTGTCTGTCTCCTAAATAACCATGTATTCCTATTCAGGTGTGAATTGTAATACCCCTAAAATTCTCTGTCTCTGCTCTGTTCCATGTGTTTCAATAAAATCCTTCATAGAAAAACTGAATACCCTTGATAAGATCTGATGAAGGAAGAGTAGAATTGGACAGTCACCACCTTATTTCTGGAAGCAGCCTCTCTTAACGCAGCCCAAGATTGCATTAACTTTTTTGGCAACCACATCATGATTTCCAACTCATATTCAAGTAGTTCTAAATTCACCTATTTGTACTATTTTTTAGCCATTTCTCTCCAACTTTAATTCAAGGACAGCATGACAGACTCTGTCTATAATTTACTGACTTCTATATATGTATAACACCCCCTTGGGGATACTTGGAAGTGGAAGGATCCTCTATCAAGCATTGGCAAGGAGATGCTACATATATGTGTCTCTATTATTCCTCTGACCTAACATTCTAGGGAGCTGGTCAAAAAAAAAAAAAGGAAATGGAAGTTAATGTGGCATGGTCTGCACTTGATGAAGCCATACTGTTATTTATTGCTGCTTCCATTTCTATGTATCATGAACAATGAAGAATTTTTCCAGGAGCTGAAGTCAAGGTTACTGGTTTATAATTTGAAAGAGAGATTAGACTTGCTTTGTCTGACCCTAAATATAGAAACAATGAACAGTGGCTTGAGGTTGCAGATTTAGGCTTGATAAAAGAAAAAGTTCCTAACAATTAGAGCTAACAAAAGAGGAATGGACTGCCATAGAAGATAGTTATTTTCCCATCATTAAAGATATTCAGTAGAGGATGGATGACCACATGTCAGGGGCATTGAAGATGATATTCTTGGAGGTCAGGTACCAGTTGGGCTACATGTTATTCAAGGATCTTTTCAAATCTGAAAATCAGACTCTAAATTGGACGTGAACTTGTTTTGGATTTATTTAATTTTTTTTGCATTGCTTTGCATTAAGACCCCTTTAATTATCTTGTTACTCTGCTTTTGTTTGTTTTTGGTACAGTTTTTCACCAGCTATAATATTACTTTCAAAACTTGTTTCCTTTATATTTATTCTCTTCAAAACTTTATAACATAAGCCACTAGGTGGCAATAGAGAATTACACAGGACTAAAGAAGCATACTTCTAAGGATTATAAGAGAAAATGGACTGTTATTTTCTTGCCAGAAATATCCTTTTGTTTAGTTGTGCTTGAAAACTTAATTGCTAAACAAAGCACATCAAATGAATACAAACATATTTTAGAATTTAATAGTAAAGTTGAACTGGTAACTTTATATCTTCTTTTTAGATTTGTTCTTTTATTTTGTTCAACACCCCAATTCCTGTGTATAGCTTTGGGGGAAAAATCTTGCTTTTTGACTCAGTTTTCTTTTAAAAACCACAGTGGCCTCTCTAAGAGTCATAAAATCTCAGAGTTGGGAAAGACCATTTTATTTCATCATAAGTTATTAGACCATGACCTAATTGGGTATTAGGACTATGACTTTTTTTTAAAAAATCTTTTTGTCCTCAGGACTTAACATAGTGTCATGCTTATTTCAGATGCTCATTAAATATTTGTCCATTAAATTCCCTTATGTTATGATTTCTTTAAACATGATATTTATGCCTTTCGTCATAGCTTTTTGGAGGTAGTATGATCCTTAAATTTTCTGTCTTTAATGTGTTTTCCAGGTCAGTTGTTTTTGATATGAGATATCTTACATTTTCTTCTATTTTTTTCCAGTTTTTTTTTTACTTTGCCTTGGTATTTCTTGTCTCATGGAGAGACAATTTTTATAACATTATAACTTTCAAAGAGTCTGTTGCTTAGGTAAAGATTTGTATCTTTGGGCTAAGCTGTTAATTCTCTTTCCAAATCTTTCCTTGAATATTTTAATTTCACTCATGAAATAACTTTTTAACTCTTTCAAATTCTTTTTTTTATTTGGAGGGGGGAAGGCCAGGCAATTGGGGTTAAGTGACTTGTCCAAGGTTACACAGCTAGTAAGTGTCAAGTGTCTGAGGCTAGATTTGAACTCAAGTCCTACTCACTCCAGGGTTGGTGCTCTATTCACTGTGCTACCGAGATGCTCCTCTCTTTCAAATTCTTGCTTCATTTCTTCTAAGAATTCTAGTAAAATTTGTGCTCAAACTGTGTTTTACTTTGAGGCTTTGCTTGAAGATATTTTGGAGTCATTATCTCATTCTGAGTTTCTGTCTTGTTCATGCCTATCACAATTCCTACAATAATAACACCTTATAATAGGATTCTTCATTTGTTTACTCATTTTTTCCCAGTCTTTCATGTATGCCATGTAAACCATGCTCTACATATTTTGAGAGGGAATTTCTGGGCCTTGTCTGGATGTGTTTGGTTTTTCTCCTCCATCTTGTTGCTGCTGCTTTCTCTGGGTATTTAGAGCTGTATTCTTCAAGGATCTCAGAGGTAGCTCAGGTTGAAGATGTATAAGCTTTCAGTGTGTTCACAGTGGTATGATATAAGACATAGCCAGAGTCTATCCATTTCTAAACTTTGCAAATTCTTGACCTGGGTTTGAATCTAAGCAACATGATTGTAGGCTTGCCCCATTTGGAGATCTAGTAGACTGCTGCTAGACTCAACAACCATTAAGTAACTGGGTAACTGCAGATTCAGAGTCAAAGAACTGTTGGTTCCTTTTTAGTGTGAGTTCCCTTCCATGGTTATTCTGCTGCAGATTTCAGATCCAGCTAGAGGTTAGATCTGAGAACCCAATCTACTCCTGGGGTCAGAGTCACACTGCTGTTGCTCACTTAAATTCGAATTCCTTGCTCAGTACACAGCCTTAAACCCACAACTACTCCTGGCTCACCATTTCTAGGTGCAGTTCCCCTCCTCGATCTAAATTGCATCTGTAACTCTGCCAGTGTTTATTATTGTTCCTTCACAGCATCAAGCCCTGCTGTGGTAGGACCAGGACCTCTTGATGACCTAGGACACAGCCCTGGCTATTTACTGCTAGACACGTAGTACCTTCCTGGTTAGGCCCAGCTCCCAGTGTCCACAGGTATCTCTTATCTCCTTATGCCAACATGGTCTGGGAGAAAATGACTATGGTTTTTCCTTGGATTTCCCAATTTCTCAGTAAGGAGTTGGTCTGATACATTTTCCTTATTGAATTAACTACTCTGTTCACATCACTTCATTCATGCCCTCTGCTCAAAAATCTTGAGTGGCTATTAACACTGAATTATTGCCTTCCAAATAAAGTCAAACTCCTTTGCCTGGCATTCAAAGCTTTCAGTAATCTAATATTACCCTATCTCTTTAGCCTTTATATTGGTCCTGTCCATTACTCTAGTTCTAGTCAAACTGGATTGTTGACTGTTCTTGAAATGTGTGATGTGTTTTCCACAGAATATAAGTTGTGTATAATAAGTGCATAAAAAAAGATATCTTCCGGGAAATTATTCATTGGAAAAAGAACTAACAAATATTAAGAATAAGAGATAAAATGTAGACACATTTTCTACAATGGAATCTACCCAATATTAAGACCTAAAGGAAGACATTAAAAATTCTTGGTAGCTCCTCCATGGAGAATTTAGGGGAGCAAGGATACAAGAACCATAGTAATTGTTAATTGTTAGCTATAACCTATTTTCATCCACTGTACATTCCTACCCCCACCCCATGGATCTCAGTGTCTGTCTGTCTCTGTCAGCTACTTTTTGATTTCTTAGAGACTGAGGTACTAAGATTAACAGCTGTATATTCACATATGCATATATATGTTTTATTTACACATGTATATATATATATATATAAATCACTAGAAGTAATGTTGGCATTTAATTTCAGGGAAACATTGGAAATGTTTTGAATTTTCCCAAATAAATTATATGTTTCCTCTTTTCCTGTTTTTATACTAGGACCAGTTAATTGTCACATTGTAGTGTCTATTTCAAGTGTCATATACTGATGAACTAGTTCTGTGGACTATCCCACTGCATATCTTAATGTGGACAGTAAGCATTCTTTCATTTGATTTTTCCTATTAGGCAGATAGAACTGTCTTCAGTGTTTGTGGATCTCAGTTACCTATTTTTGGTAGTAATAGGGTCCATGAATCTTCCATTTGTTTGGCATCCTTCCCTTTTTTAGTTATCCTGAAATAGGAAAAGCACTAAAAACATATAAAACATGGGAAAAATTTATTATTTTTTTGTTAAGTCAGTGATTTCCTCAATATGGGAAAATATGGTGTCAGGAAACATCCTCTGCCATTATAATTAGTTCTCTGCTCTGCAAGGTAGACTTAATGAATTCACCAGGACATTAAGTTACTTGCCCAGATTCACCCATTCAGCATGTGTCAGAAGTAGGACTTAAGGGGGCAGCTAGGTGGTGCAGAGAGTAGAGCGCTGGCCCCAGAGTCAAAAGGACCTGAGTTCGGATCCAGCCTCAGACACTTAGCACACACACACACACACACACACACACACACTAACCATGTGACCTTGCTCAAGTTACCTAACCCCAATTACCCTCCAAAAAACAAACAAAAAAAAAGAAGTAGGACTTAAACCCAGGTTTTCCTGAATCTGGAAAAATTTATAATCATTATTATTCATAATGATCATCATTATGAATAAATATGATTAAGAATAGAGATAGAGATAGGGACTGGGAGATTTATCTTCTGATATTGGCCCAGCCATGGAATTCTGGTAAGATATAGGTTATGTTCAGTGGGCAAATTGAAAGTATGACAGAAGGATAAAAGAAAACAAAATCACAATCTTTATTCTCAACTAACTCATAATCTGGTAGGAATAATAATTGCACCTACTTCCCAGGGTTGTGAGGATAAATTGAGTTAATACTGTATTTGTAAAAAGTTTTGCAAACCTTTAAATGCTATATAAATGCTAGGTGGTGGTGGTGGTGGTAGTAATAGTATGCATGGCTTCCTGTCTTCTAGAGTACCATCAAATTTTTTCTTAGAAAGAAATGTATGCAAGGACTTGTTATTGTTGTTCTTCATGCCTGATTTATTTGTTCCTCTTTGTTTCTTTTTTTAAGCCAGAAGGTCCCTCTAGGAGTTCTACCTCCTGCTTGTGAAGCTAATTAAAATTTTGGTCATTGCTCTTATCAAAATTCACTGAAATGAATAATTATTGGAATCCTCTAGGACTCTTATCATTATTCACATTTATATATAACAACAATTTTTGGGGAGTACCTATTGTGTGCTGCAAGGTCCTATTCTCATTTTTAAAGTCCCAGCTTGGGTAAATTTCTGCTGCTCCTCTATGAGGTCTTGCTTGCTTATTCTGGTCTCTGAATTTCCTCATTGGGTTCTCTATAGAATTTGGCAAACTAATTAATTACTTACAATATTGAATTTTTGAATTATTGAACCAATATTTATCACTGGCATTGCCATTCTACTTTTCATGTTTTTAGTTATTTCTCCAAGTATAAGCTCCTAAAGAGTAGGCACCACATCCATAGACCTTTGATGTAGCTTAGACAAGACATTCACTTTCATTCATTTTTATTCTCAGGGCTGATTTACTAATGGTAGCAGATCTGAGGTTCTCAGATGACTCATAATCAGGATCTTAGGACTAACCCTGGCATAGAAGGCAAGGTACGTACTCATGATACTTATTACCATACCTCCCAAACTCACACTGGCATGCTTTCCATTTATACAAAATCAGACACATGACACCACTTTTTTTTAAAGCAGTTGAGGTTAAGTAACTTGCTCAAGATTACATGGCCAGTTATTTCTGGGTGTGGTGCTGAGTATCTGAGCCCGGATTTGATCCAGGTCATCCCGACATTGGAGCCGGTGCTCTTACTCGCTGAGCCACTTGGCCGCCCCTAAGCAATTGGGGTTAAGTAACTTGCTCAAGGTTACATGGCCAGGTGTTTCTGGATGGGTGCTAAGTGTCTGAGCCTGGGATTAGATCTCCAGGTCATCCTGACACTGGAGCCGGTGCTCTTACTCGCTGTGCTACCTGGCCGCCCCAACACCATTAACTTTTAAGCATAAAATATTTACTAAAGTGTAAGACAAAAGCAGGAATAATTAGTCTTTTAAGTCAATAAAAGAAGCAGGAAGACTCAAATACCAAAGTTGCTTGAGAGAAGGCAAAGGTTGGAATAATAAAAAAATAATCACAGTCCATTCATAAACCTGGGTCACACTATCCCACCATGCATCCAATGTCCATGAGGAAGGTTGGGTACAAACTTAGAGAAACCCAGCAGAGAGATACATGATTGGGGAAGCTCAACATTGCCAGGGAAATTCACAACCCTAGACTGTAAACTTTGATATTTAGTCCCTTCAGGAATAATTTGAACCACATAAAGCCACTTCTCTTCTAGTTGTTTCTCACACAATCCTTACTATTCTCCCTTTGGGCAAAGCTTTTTATCTGCTTGAGCTGACAAAGCAGGGAGTTCTTTTTTCTCACAGACACCCTTAACAGGACATCGAGGGAAAGAGGTGTTATACTCTGTCAGTGACAAGAAGTTCCTTAAGCCAAAAAACTGTCAAAGTTCTCAGATCTGCAATATTATGCTTTATTTAATCAGTTCCAAGTCTCCTTTCATAGCAAAGCATAGCTTACAACAAAACAGATACAAAACCTGTTTATCCCTCTGAAACTAGAGAAGTGGAAAAAAAAACATATGCATCCTTGTGTCATCACCAGAACAGACCTATACAACTTGGCAGTAGGTAGGGGACAAAGTTAAAATAGGTTAAACTTCTTCTGGCCACAGATAGGTTTTTTAGCAGTTTACTTTTCAAGTAAAAGTATAATTAATAATTAAACTATTTGGCAAATAAACCATATTTAAAAAGGGAAATTTCAATTAATATCAATTAATTACACTTATTACTTAAGAGTTTTATCATGAAATCACATTAATGTTAAAAAATTACTTTGCTAAGTGTTCAATTTTTAATACATTTTTCAGGTTTTCTTGCTGCTTACATTTAGTTAATGGGATATATCATGCTTCTTGTCAGCAATCAGTTTGTCATATTCCAGAATTATGTTTGAAATTGATTTCTTTAGAAATCTGAAAACTAGCCTTAGTAAGTCACCTCATTTTCTGAGTTTACTTTCTTGAAAAATCATTGTTCCCTACTGAGATTTTTTCCAAGAATTTGGACACTTTATTTTTCATTGGTGTCTAATTTGCTTAAAGTCATAATGTTTTGATTTGAAATTGCAAAGGAGATCATATTCCTTCAGAAGGTATATTACTTCTTGGCAAACAAGGTACAATATTTTGTCTCTCATGTAAGTAAATGAGTGTCTATTTGTCCACTCCAGATTAAACACTCTATGTTCTGATTTGATCTTTCATTTCTTTTTATTACCCATTTTACAAAGTCTCCCCAAAACCTTTAATGTTAGAACCAAAACATCTCCACAGCAACCGCTCACACACAAAGAAATACTGAACTGTGTGTCTGACCTTGGAGAGAACGCCAGAGAGTCATGTAACTTGGAGGACAGCCACACATCAAGGGAGAAGCCCTCGAGTTGTTGCCGCTCATGGTGTAGTGGGCGTCAGCTGCGTTGGCGCATGGCTGCACTTACTTTGTCTCTGTTCAATGCCAGTAAGGATGGAAAACACAGCAAAAAGATACGACTCTTGATCCTCTCAGACTAGAGACAGACTATGGTTGGTTGCTGCAGGTCACGTGACAACAAGAGAGTGTGTAGTGGCAACCCACCTGCCAAGTTACATGACAGGCACAAGGGCACAGGAGTGACTAGTGGAAGGCGGGGTAAGTGGGGCATGGACAAAGCACACATTATATCTTTATGTTCTTTTACATCCTCTACCTTTTTTGCTGGCTGCCCCAAATCCTTTGGCAGGCTGTGAGTGGACCGTGGGCCATATGTTATGCAGGCCTGCACTAAGAACAATAAGCCATCATAGCTCTGCACACAAGCTGCCGGGGTCAGTTTTCTCCAGTGAGCTTCCCTCAACTGCTCCAGCATTTCTCCAGACAATCAGTTCAACTACGCCTCTCTTTAAATCATAAAGTTTGTAGCTAAACAGCTGAAACATTAGCTGTCAGAGCTGGAAGAGTTCTATGTCTTCTGCTTGGCTGCTGCTGCTGCTAGTGATGGTGATAATGCTGATGCCCCTCATCCTCTTCTCTCCTCCCTTCCTCCCCTTCTCCTCTTCTTACCCTCTTCCTTTTCCTCCTTTCTTCTTCCTCCTCCTTTCCTCTTGCTTCTCCTCCTCTTCCTGTTTTTCTTCCCCTCTTCTTCCCGCAACTGGTTTGCTCCTCCTTAGGCAATCTAAACACTTTTCATAGGAAAGGGGCAGTACCTGATATTTGTGTTTCCCACAGCATCTAGAACAGTGCTTTGCCCAGGATAGAGGCTCAGTAAATATTTGTTGAATTATGCTTGCTTCTGTGAACTTAATCTTGCCTTTGCATTGCCTTGGGCAAAGGCTGTTTTGCAAGTTCCTAAATTCTCTCCTTCATCTTTCCCCTCCAACTCAGAAATAAATACATAGCAATGCTTCAGTATTTATTTCAAAGGTTTAAAAAATGTGTTTTATTAATTTTGGGGGTCTGTGAATACAAGTATAAAAGTTTGGTCCTGAAGGTAACTTTTTGAATTTCAAATTTGAAACTCAAACTTTTCTAAGAACTTTGCAATAATAATAATAAACCTCTATCTGTAGAACCATTCATTTTATTAGTTTAGAGAGGGGAGTACTTTTAACAAAAGGAGAGACTTGAAAACATTGAAGTGTTTGAAGGAGAAGGAGATAATGACTCATATTTCTATAATGCTTTAAGATTTACAAAGCTTCCTAAATGATTTTAACTCCGGGTCTTGTTGCTGTGGATCTATGGGCGACTCCAACTGTATCTGGGCTAAGCTTACAGTTGCTTTGTCTGCTTTTGTGTTATCTGACCCATTGTGCAGATCATCAAAGGAGACAGCTCTCTGGCTGTTGATGCTCCTTTACTAAATACCCTACCATTTGCAGGCAGCATGCAGACTGAGAGCTTAAATTTTCAGGAAGCAAGCACATTGCTAGGCCCTGGCTGTAACATTTGCTGTTGCTGAGAGGTCTTGCCAGAGAGAGAGGGCACTCTTGTATCAGGCTTTGCTTTATTTCAATGCAGCAAAAATAAACACTCCCATTACTTTCCCTTGTCTCAGTTGCTGGGGGAGGGCCCTACGTGCTGCTTTTGTGAAGGAGTGATTTCTTTTCAAGTCAGAGGGTGGCTCTCTAAGTTAGGTTTATGAATTAAGTTAATTCTAGGAGAGAAACATTGTGCCCAGTTTTAAAATAGAACATTAAAAAGGGTAGCAATGATTATCCATAACAATCTTGAACCTCCACCCACATCCACCCCTTTTCTACTGAAACAGTGTCTGGGAAATCTCTACAATCAGAATCAGGGCATTTTAAATGAAACCTTGTTATTCTCACCCAGGAGGATTTGACTTATTTCTTTCCACAGCAGAGGCCCCAAACAAAGCAATTCAGCTTTGATGTGTCATTTGCTCTACTGTCAAGATTCATTTTTGCTGTGGTCATTAGTAATCATGACAGGGAAAACTATCAATTCCTATAGCCTTGGAAAATGTTTGTGTGTACAGTTTTAGTGGCAGTGAAAAACATCTGAACCTGGAGTTCTCCATAACGTGTAAACAGGACTCTTAATAATTAGCTCTTTCAGATCTTCTTACTTTCCTGATGAGGACATGGAGTGGTTTGTTTGTTTTTGTTAGCTTCAGATTTACCTGTTTATTACTGATCTCCAGAAGATGATGAGAAAAGTAGAAGGGCAAGAAGATGAGTGATGACCAGTATAGGTCCATTGGGGTCGGCTAGGAATGATGTGACTGAATTTGTGTGTTTTTTTTTTTAATACTTTACATGTTCATGATTTCTTCAGGGCTGAATACAGGAATTATGGAGCCCTAGAAATGGTTCACAGTTTCTTCCAGAATCCTCTGTCCCTCCCCCCTCCCATATAAGCTCTGTGGATTCTTATCCCAACTCCCACCCACTCACAATGGTAATACTAGCTAAATCACATTTTCCTTCAGAGTTCATTGAGGTACCCCTGAGAGGTTAGTGGTGGATCTTTCTCTCATGTATTCACCTTGTATTCTGGTCAGTCAATATACATATATTAAGTGCCTAATAGATGCTAGGCACTGTGCTAATTGCTGAGGATGCAAAAAAGGTAAAAGATAATCCCTACTTGGAAGGAGTTCACAATCTAATAGGGGAAACAACTGTACAAACAAGTTATATGCAGGATCATTTGGAAATAGTTGACAGGGGGAAAACACTAGAATTAAAGAGGGTTGGGAAAGGCTTCCTGTAGAAGGTGGTATTTTAACTGGGACTTGAAGGAAACCAAGGAGGCACAGATGAGGAAGAAGAGCATTTTAGGTGTGGGAGATAGCCAGAGAGAATGCTTGGAGCAGAGAGATGGAAAGTCATGTTCATGGAATAGCATAGGAGGCCAGTGTCAGTGCATGAAGAGTGTGTAAGGTGAAGGTATAAAATGTAAGAAGGCTGGAAAGAGAGAGAGGATCCAGGTTATTGGGACTTTGAATGCCAAATAGAGGATTTTATATTTTATTTTGAAGGTGATAGGGAGCCACTGGATTTTTTTCCATCTTTTGTCCCCAAAGAGGACCAATGGCATCACAAGAGTGATGCCTTGACTTGCTTGTGAATTGGATTTCAGTGAGTCAGAGCTTTGAAAAGTTGTCAGCCTCACTCTCTCATCCCATGATGTAAATAGCAATTGTTTTCTGTTCTGGCCAGAAACTTTGAGGGTCTTCCCCCGCCCCCCCCACCCAGACTAGAATTTATAGTCAGACCTGAACTGTAAATTTGATACCTTGATTATTCAGGAGCAATTGGTACCACACAAAGCCACTTCTCTGTTAGCTGCATCCCTTCTGGTTTTCACTGCTTTGCTGCTGGGCAAAACTGCTTTTCTTTTGTTCTTGAACTGATGAAGCAGCAATCTCTTTTTACTTATAGCCACCTTTAACAAGGCACTGAGAAAAAGTGTTATGCTCTATCAGTGACAAGTTTTCATAAACCAGAAACCTGCCAAGTTTCTTAGATCTGCAAATAGCAGATTACACTTTGACAGCTGAGTAAAGGATGGACTTGTGACAGGAAAACCAACCAGCAGGCTATTTCAAAAGTCCAGACATGGGGTAATAAGAGTCAGGTTGGTGGCAGGGTCGGAGATAGTAAGTACCATGTATTCTCTATAATGTCAATAGTCAGTGATTAGAGTTCCATTATTATTTAACCAAGTAACAGCAATTAACTTTTATAAAGGATATTTACTAAGATAGCAATAACAAAAGTACAAATGTTTCCCAAAAGCATCCAGAGGCAGAATCTCCTCTATCCCTTTTAAAAAAATCTTTTAAATTTGTTATTCATTTCAAATAAATACAAATATAAAATGAGAAAAAAAACATTCCAGGTACACAACAGAATATAAGAGAGGATTCAGTATAAACAATGTTTTTCCATTTTACTAAAACCTGGTATAAATCCTCTACATTGTTTTCAAAGTAACCCAGCTTTTCTGTGCTTCCTTCTAGATTTTCTTTTTTTCTCAGCTTTGTACTTTTATATTTTCTTCCTCTCTTCCCCCATTCCCATCCTAGAAAAGGATACTATTAAACACGAATACCTATACTTATACATATATATGTATAACCGTAAATGCACATATCTATATATACTACACACATATACACATATATGTAAGACCATATTATATATATTTCTATTTGTCAATTCTTTCTTTCTCTGGAGTTGGATAGTATCTTCCTTCATAGACCTAACTCTTTCCATTTTTCCTAAAATCAGCCAGCTCATTCTTTCTTATATCACAGCAGTATTACATCACAATCATACCCTATCTGAGAGATAGTTGTGAACAGATCCAACTATTCTTTTTTTTTTAAGCAATTGGGGTTAAGTAACTTGCTCAAGGTTACACGGCCAGTTATTTCTGGGTGTGGTGCTAAGTATCTGCACCCGGATTTGATCCCCAGGTCATCCTGACATTGGAGCTGGTGCTCTTACTCGCTGAGTCACCTGGCCACCCCTGGGATCCAACTATTCTGAAGAGCAATTTGGAATTGTGCCCTTAGGGCTATAAAACTGTGCATGCCCTTTGGTCCAGCAATAGCAATACTAGGTTTGTGTCCCAACGAGATCATAAAACAGAGAATAGGACCCTCATGGACAAAAATATTTATAACAGTTCTTTCTTGTGGTATCAAAAACCTGGAAATTGTGGGGATGCCCATCAGTTGCGAAATGGCTGAACAAGTTGTGGTGTATGAATGTAGTGTTCTAAAAGAAATGATGAGCAGATGGATTTTGGGAAAACCTGGAAAGACTTACATGAACTGATGCTGAGTGAAATGAGCAGAACCAAGAGAAAATCATCTACAGTAACAGCAATATTGTGCCATGATCAACAATTGACAGATTTTGCTCTTGTCAGCAAAACAAGAATCTAAGACAATTCCAAAAGACTCATGATGGAAAATGCTATCTACATCCAGAGAAAGAACAATGGAGTTTGAATGCAGATGGAAGCATACTATTTTCACTTTTTTGGTCCTTTCTGTTTTTCTTTCTTGTAGTTTTCCCCTTTAGTTTGGATTCTTCTTTTACAACATGTCTAATGTGGAAATATGTTTAATATGATCGTACATGTATAACCCATATCAGATTGTATGGTGTCTTGGGGAGGGGGCAAGGAAGAGAGACAGTGAGAAAATTTGGGACTCAAAATGGTTTTTTATTTTTTTTAATTTTTGCTTTTTTTGGGGGGCAGTTGGGGTTAAGTGACTTGCCCAAGATTACAGGGCTAGTTTTTCTGTTAAGTGTCTGATTTGAACTCAGGTCCTCCTGACTCCAGGGCCGGGGACTCAAAATCTTACAAAAATGGATGTTGCAAACTATCTTTACATATAATTAAAAAATATTATTAATTAAAAAAAACAATAGCTTGTGATTTTATTTGCAGTTTGGGTAAACAGGAGTCAACTATGAAAATTTGGGCTTAAGGAAGGGAGAGAGGCACAGCATCCAGCAGTAGGGAGTCCTGATGTACCTTGTCCTAGTCAGACCACCCCTGGAGGATTGTGTTCAGTTCTGAGTATTAGCTAGGGGAAATTGATTATCTGAAGAGCATCCAGAGAAGGGTTAACAGGAGTAAGAAGGGACTTGACTTCATTTCATAAGAGTATCAGGTGAAGGAACTAGGGGTGATGAGTTCAGAACAATATTGGAGGAAGAATTATAGCTGCCTCCAAATATGTAAAGGGCAGTTGTGTAACAGAAGTACTGAACTTCTCCTACTTGAGCTCAAAAGAAAGAACAAGAAAGTGGAGACCATAGACGGTCAGATTTGTGTTCTATTGAAGGAAGAACTTTAACGAAAAAAGATATGTCTTCCTGACTCCCAGCCCAGCACTCTATCCACTGTGTCACCTAGATGCCCCATTTAGAGATCTCCAAAAGTAGGAGAGTCTACCTCAAGATGCAGGGAGTCCCCCCCCCCCCACCAAAGAGGTCTTCACGTGAAGACCACATGATCACTTCTTTAAGATGTTTACAAAGGAAAGTCTCAGCAAGATATTAAGAATTAGATGGCCTCAGAGATCTACCCTAGAAACAAATCCCCACTTAGCCACTTACTATGTGACTCCTGGGATAGCCACTTAACTTCTCTGTGACTCAGTTTCCTCAGCTGTCAAATAAGGCAACTGGACTTGGTGACCCCCTTCCACTCTAAGTCTATGATCATAAAATCCCTTACAAATCTGAGATTTGGGGATCTAATGAGGACTCCTCTTCCACCTATGAAAACAGAAATGCCTGCAGGGTTCATGAGTTGGTACTGTCCAAGATGGTTATAACCTGGTACTCAACCTTTTGGCATCAAGTAACTAAAAATACAAGGCAATTTTCCATAGAATTTCAGACCTAGAATGTATATTAAAGACCATTGTTCTTTTTTTTTGTTCTCCTCTTTTTATAGATGAGAAAACTAGGATTTAGAGGGGTAAAGCAGCTTGCCCAAGATCATAAATGGGGAATCCAGGACTCAAACCTGTTCCTTCTGACTCTCTTGCTCTCTGCTGCCTCTCACTACTTATTTTACATGTGTGTCTTTCCTTCTGGGGTGTGTGTGTGTGTCTTACAAACATATGTAAGATCTATATTTATCTATACTTATCTACATTTATATCCATTGTCTATGTCTGTATCTACACACCTTTGTATAATCTATCTCCATCTATGCTGTCCCACACCATCTAGGTTGCAACTCATTAAGGGAAGAAACATTTTGATTTCACCCACAAGTATTTAGTACAGTGCCTAGTACATGACAGGTTTTGACAATTATTTTTTAATTGTATCTTCTACAGCAGAATGACAGTGAAAGGGAACAGTATGGCATGAAGATGGGAGGGGATTAATTGCCATCATTAAGTGATCTTGCAGATTACAACACAGACAGTACTTAAACACAGAGAAATACAGAATCTCCAGTATCTCAGAGGTTTATAGTCCAAAGCAAACTCAAATAAGAATCCCCACTCTAACACAATAAGTGGCCATCCAGCCTTTTCTTGAAGACCACTAGGGAGAAGAAGCTTTATTGCTTCTTTCCAAGGCTTCCCACTCTGCTTTTCAAAAGCTCCACTTGAGTTGGGCTTTGATGGAAACAAAAAATTCTAAAGAGGCAAAAGTAAAGGGGAGAGCATATTGTGGAATAAGCATAGAGGCAGAAGACGAATTGTCATGTACTGTGAGCAGTTGTGCATGTTTGACCAGAACACAGATTGTGTGAAGGGCACCAACATGTCATAATCTTGTGAAGGTAGGCTGGAACTAGATTGTAAGTCTTCAGTTGAGAAGGTGAGTTCTTTCAGTTCTTTTCTTCTAAAATCCCGTTTTCTAGCCCCAGTATCAGTTCTGCTGTGCTTGCCTAGCATGCCCTCTCTGTTGTAGATACCTACTCTCCTCCCCCGACCCCCAAAACATCATCTTCCTAAATCAGTGGACTTTACAGGCTTTCCTCTATCATCTCAAATGGGAAAAGGGCAATTGGATGAGTGGAGGAATAGGACAACAGGGGAGGGACTTAAGTCTCTGAAGCAGGTGGAGCTTCTATTGAGTTTAACTGATGCATTTAAGCAGGTACTTGACTTAATGGTGGTGGTATTAAATATTCCCTCTGGAGAATAATCTTGACTCTCAGTGAAAGCTCATACTTATTGACAATTTAAGAATTTGCCAGTGAGATTGGGAAGGCAGCAAACTACTTGTCCTGAGGTCTCTAACTCCACCTGGTTTCTACTCCTGGTTATTTGAGTTGTAGAGTAAGTGAGGCTTGGTGATGGAAAAGTTCTTCTCTCACCTACCCTCCCCCCTTTTTTTGAGTAAGGATATCTGTGCATATTCATGTATGCTGGGGAGACAGGCCTCCATGAATACACTATTGGGTTGGTATGATCACCTTCTAAACAGCCCTATTGAAATCAACTGAACCCAATACAGAGGAAATTTAAGAGTAGGCTAAGGCAAAAAGAGGCATTGACTTTCACTTCATTGTGCTGCCAACTGGGAAGCCCAGCTCAATGCAAACGTGCCATTGCCAGGCTCATTCCAAACTAAAGTATGTAGGGGCTTCATGGAAAGAAACATCTACATCTCCTTAATGGGCTTATCCATGTCTCTCAGGCTAGGTCCTGGCCATACTGCCCTCTCAGGCTCTTTTTCATGGGCAGGACCTGTATTGCCCATCCAAGAAGACTCACTTCGGGAGCGGGTGTGGCCCCGGCACTTCATCAAGCAGCTCCCCATGGTGGGGCTTCTGCAGCTTCCCCAGGATCCTTCCTGAGAGTTGGGATCTTGGGGTTTGTCAGAATCAATCAGCTGAAACAGACAAGACAAGGATTAGCGTGTTAGGCTAAGGGACAGTGAAGAAGAAGCACTCTAGTGAGTGCTCCATTCTATCCGAACCACAACATGGGTATCATGTGGGGAAGAGAATTCACAGGGTGCAAATAGACCATTAGGTCATCAGTGACCCTTTTACCTCACTTTGGGAAGTTTTTCTATTAAGACTCAGGAAAAGAGCCCTGGGCTTGGCAGTGGGAATGTGTGGGGTTTGTCTCCCTTCTTGGTGTGCCACAGAGCTCTCTCAAACCTAGAAGTTTCAAACAGCTCCTGGTCTATACTGGCACTCTGAGAGAGTTCCCTCACCAGAGTGTGCTGGAGTCAGTTTGTCCTGATTTCCATAGTGATTCCAGATCATAGGATCACAGAATCTCCAGAAGGAACATTCTGGGTCATCTGAGTCCAACTCCCTCATTTCACACCTAAAGGAACGGATGCCCCCCCAAAGGGTCACACCTGAACATGATGAGGTGCAGGCTCTGGGAACCCCCTTGAGCTCTTGTAGCAGCAAGCACCCCAAGCATCCTCAGGGTTTGCTGCCAACACAGGTTCTTAGATCTGCTTTGTTAAAGGGAAGCAACTCAAAATGGGTTAACAAGCTTACTTTAATCAGTCAAATATGTATCATTTACCTAGTTCAGAGGAAAAAGGTCAGCACCCCAAACTTCAGAATATACTGACAGAATTATCAAGACAAAGAAACAGATCAAGTAGACAGATTTCCAAACTGTCCAGCCATTACATCCATACCAAATCAACATCTGGGTTTCAACATCTGGGTTTTTCAAAGCCGAGGGGGGGCTCTCAACAACAGCTTCCCAGAATCCAGAAGAAATCATAGAACACTTCTCAGAGTGAGCCCCAAAACAAAGCTACACATCAGGGCTTATATAGCCTTCTCCTGGCTCTGACAATGTAACAACCTTATTGACTCACTGGCCAATCAAGAAGTATCTACTGAAAAACAAGCCTCCCACCCCAGGCTCCAGGTGCACTTTAGCCTAGGGGCGGTGAAGATCTTAAAAATTTGCATTTCCAGTAAAGCTCTCCTTCAATCTTTGAGGTACAGGCTCTGGGAACCCCCCTTGAACTCTGAGTACATCATCCCATTTGATGAGACCTTTCCATGAGGCCATAGGCCTTGCATTGTGACTGGGTCCAGACCTCCTTGCTAGCCTGGCCCTCCATTATCCATATACCTCCCACCCTTCAGCCTGTCAAAGTATCAATCCACCCTTGAACTGGTCTAGCCCACCAGTGTGTGGAGTCTCCAGGTAGCCTCCAACAACTTCCCACCCTTAATCACTCATTGACATCATATGACTTCTCCTGAAGACCCTCTCCAAAAGCCTCCTCTAGTCCACCCCTATATTTGTCCCACAACCTTCTATATATAATATAAATTATATATACATATTACATATAGGTATATATATATATAATATATACTATATATATAATATATGTAATATATATATAATCTCACACCATAGAATTTTCTAGCAGAGTCTTATTCTGTGTCCAATACAAGTGAACTTTTAATAAACTTTGCTTTTCTTTGGCTGAGAGAAGATGAGTCAAATTTATTCAGCAGGACAAGGCATGTTGGTATTTTGGGTTCTCCAGCACCCCTCACCCTTGCCCTCTTCACCAACACTCATTTTAAACACTTTCAACAAATTTTTCAGAGGCACCAAAGGGAAAAAAAGTCAGTTTCTCACTTTTTAACTAATGGCACCAAGGAGATGCAGCATTAGATACATATTCATAGATATATAAATATGTATAGACACAGATACATAGAATATATGTATACACACACACACACACACACACACACACACACACACTGTGTAACTCCAAGCAAGTCACTTAACTTTTCAGTTCACCACAGGCAGCTTGCAAAGATTAATATTTTCAAGGAATGTATTCATCTTTATTGGTAGAGGAAGTTTCCTCAACCCCAAATGTTGTACTGAGAAATAAGCCCGTGAGACCATTCAGAATTTTTGAGTGGAGTTTAATGAGTCTGCAACTGCAAGGGGTGAGTACAACCCAAATCAAGCAGCCCTGAGAAGCTTGTGCTTGGGGCTTATATAGTCAACAGCCACAACATAACTGTTACTAAGGGGAAACCACCACTTGACAGTTATTATGAACAGGCAGGGAAAATACAGAAGCCAAAAGATAGCAATCAGTTCATTCCTAATGATCATTTTGTTGCCCAAGTAAAAAGTCCTGGTCTATTCCAGGAACTGGGGATGATGGGCGGCTATGGGTTCCAGGAGGTGGTTTTGGGCAGGTCGGGCATTGTTGGCTTGTGTAGGCAATTCAGACTTGGCGGGCCTTTTCTGGTGGGTTTGGTGCAGGTTTGTCCCCTTGGTGAGCCCTCTAGGAAAACAAGAGGACAGGTGTTGGGCTGGTTTCCTAGGTGAGCTTACCCAAGGTCAGGAGGGATGGGGAATGCTCCCAAAATGGAGGTTATATAACAATCCCCACTTCTTTTTGTTGAAAGTCGAACCCTTAACTCAGAACTGACACCTCATAGTGGGGTAAGGGAGATGTCAAATTGGTTGGAAAGTGACTCATTGAGAGGATGATGATACCTAGTTTCCCTCACAAGGAGGAGCTTGACTGAGTTAATACGAGATTGAATAAGTTTTAAGAGTTGAGAAAACAAGCAAGGGCCTATAGTGATGGCCAGGCCAAGAAGCAACAACGAATGGTCCAATGACAGCAGAGATAACAGTGGTTAACCATGGGGATACTTGAAACAGGCTCTGGTACCAGTTTTAAGTATGTTCCCTTTCCCTTGATCTGGCATCCAAGTTCTTGTGAACTAAAGAGAGACTTTCCTGTACTAGGCCAGAATTGTTGGCCTCGCCTTGTGTACCACAAAGGCCTCCTCATTTTAGGAACAGGAGATCCAAACATTTATGGTTCTGGAGGACCATTTCAGCCAAGGAATTAACCTGATAGAGAGCAGCATTTGTGGCAAAAGCATAACGACCGTCAATGACAGTGTTAATGGCCCATCTTTTAGAGAGGTGGAGGGCCTCAATAAGGGCAAGAAGTTCAGCCTTTTGGGCTGAAGAACCGGGGGACAGAGCAGATGACCAGAGAACAGTGAGGGAGGGGTACTCAACGACTGCAGCTCCGGTACTGAGGATACCAGCATCAATGAAGCTGCTGCCAATGAAGTGAGCATCCAAGAAATAACAAGACAGCAGTGCCAATTACAATTGATAGGAGTGTTTATTAACTGCAGTGAATGCCTCCCTAATAAGGAAGACAGCATCAAGTCTCCTGAAAGATGCATTTTTATAGTGTAATATGTTGCTAACAACAAAATGTGGTTCCAAGGGGGTGGGTGCCATTTCTAATAAAGTCTTGGGTACCTAACAGAACAGACTTGTATCTGGGCTAGCAAGAACAGACTTGTATCTGGGGTATGTTTCTAGCCACACAGGTAAAACGTTCCCTCACTATTATGGCCTATTAGGTGGTTTCCAGGGACCCTGGTAGGGGTCCCCTTCTAGCAGTCCCCTGGGAGCGGGCTTTGGTGTATAATTTCTGGTGGGCACTTGTGATAGTAATGGCAATTAAAGATTCCCCTGTATTGGCTTGGTTTTCAAACTGATTGTGTTAAAACCCAGAGCTTGTTAATCCCACCTGTGGGAAGGACTTTTTGATGTGAAAAGAAAGTCCTGAACTGGGAGGAGCTGGTGACGTAGATTTGGAGAGACAAGAGAGAGGCGGAAGATCTTTTTGGAAGCAGCACCTCGTGGAGAGGGAGAGACTAAGAGAATTGCTGGTGGCCGCTTTGAATTGCCCTGGACTTTTGAGACCTGCCCCCTGAGCTGCCAAGGACTGAGGAGACATGGCTGTTTTGCTGGTACTTTGTCTGTCTGTTTTGATGTTGTTTTGCCAGATTTGTCCACTGGTGAAAGACAGTCCTTTTGTTGAAGAAGTCCTGGAACCTGGCTGTTCACTAAGAAGCCCTGAGACTGTCCTGCAGACAGAGAGTGAATACTGTCCACTGGTGAAGGACAGTGCTGTTGTTGCAGGGGTCTGGAGACTGTCCTGCAGACAGAATGAATACTGTCCACTGGTGAAGGACAGTGCTGTTGTTGCAGGGGTCTGGAGACTGTCCTGCAGACAGAGTGAATACTGTCCACTGGTGAAGGACAGTGCTGTTGTTGCAGGGGTCTGGGAGCCTTTCTGTTGGTTCAGAAGCCCTGAAGAAGGATTTTCTTGTTGTATGTTTGCAGAAATCCTGGGAGAGGGCTTTGCTAATGTGTTCAGGGGTTCTAGGACTGTTCTACAGACAGAGGATAAATTCATGAAGGGACTGGCAATGTATCTTGTGGCTTTGCTAAGCCTTGTCTCCCCAGGAACTAAGATTGCTGAGAACTTGCCTCGTGTCAAGATGAAGAAAAGACCTCCATTTGGGTATTAAGTGCTGTGTTTAAACTTGATATAACTCTGGGGTAGATTCAATTGTGATCCAGGGGTGGGCAACTTTTGACCTTATGTTTGGAAACTAATCTCCATTTGAGAAGAGGGGCTTTGTGGTGGACTTAATTAAGGTATAGCCTAGGGGTGGAGAAGTATTTAGAACAGAGACTTTGTAATTGATTGAATGATTGGAAGGTCCTGTGGTGGGGTAGTCCTTGGAGATTATTTAATCACATTTAGTAAATGCTGTATTTGGAATGATGTCATGTTTTGATCTTCTCTGTTCTTGGTTGGTCACTGAACAAAATGGAGAGCACCTATGCTGGTATTCTGAACCTTGGGAAGTTGCCTTTCCTTGGCATTACATTACAGCACTTCACGATCAGTAAAGAGGGTCCAGTCTGGGGATGGAAGCAGGGAGTCAGAGAGATCAGGGCATGGTGTTTGGACTTCATCCAGGAGCTGTAAGCAGTCATGAAGGGGCAGCCCATCAGATGAAGGATGGGAGGAGTAAAGTGGTGGGATTCAGGGTGGCTATTTTTGAGATTGAAAGACAGGGGTGGTCCAAGAGCAGAGCTTGATAATGAGTGAGGTGGGAGGTAGAAAGCCAGTGGTCAGGGGCGCTCCTAAGGAGGACCTCAACTAAGTGGGGGCCATGATTGAGAGGGCTTGGCCCAAAGAAAGATTATCAGCCTCATGCACTAAGATTGCCATTGCTGCAGCTGCTCGGAGGCGGGGTTCCAGCCAGATGCAGCTGGGTCGAGGCATTTGAAGGGGTAAGCAACAGGACGTTACCAGGGGCCCAAGGTTTCAGTAAGGACACCTTTACTGACACCTTGAGACTCTGCAATGAAAAAGTGAAAGGCTTTGGTGACATCCAGGAGGGCTAGAACAGGGGCAGAAACCAAGGCAAATTTCAAAGTTTCAAAAACTTTTTGCTCGACCAGAGCCCAAAGCAGGGGGCCAAAGCAGGCAGTAGTGGAGCATAGGGGCTTGGCAATTTCTGGGAGCCCCAGGATCCATATCCTGCCATATCTGACCATCCCTAAACTCATGAACTTGCTTCTTTGAGGTGGGAAAGGGGAGGTCAAGAATAGCTTGGACGCTAACTGGGGAGAGGGACCTTCTGCCTTGGTTAAGGAGCTATCCAAGATAAGTGGCACAGGTTTGGCAAAGCTCAGTCTTCCTACTGGAGACTGAGATGCTGAAGATTGGAGCAGGGAGAGCAGGGATGGGGTGGCTTGGAGGCAGAGGCATTCAGAGGGGAGGGCCAAGAGGAGGTCATCAACATACTGAACAAGGGAACAGTCAGGGTTAGGAGCCCAGAATGACTGGACATCTTTGTGGAAAGCCTCTTCGAAGAGAGTAGGGGAAGTTTTGAAACCTTGTGGCAAGCTGGTCCATGTTAGCTGACTAGATAACCCACCACAGGATCAACCCATTTAAAGGCAAACAGCTAAGGGAATGGAGAAGCCTTCAGCTCTAGGACAGTGTATGTAGTAAGATCAGTGGGAAGAAGACTGAGTAGGGTATAGGGGTTGGGGACAGAGAGGGTAGGGACAGTTAGGCATGACAAGGTAAGAGTGGATGATGGTGCCTTGCTACAGATCCACAGAGCATGCTGAAGTCCATGGGCAGGAAGTTATCTGTCCTGTGGCCCCTTGGACCAATGTGGTTCCTGGGAAAGGGGGCCTAGAGGATTAGTGAGGATAGAATAGGCTGCACCCATGTCTACAAGGATGTTGACAGTATGACCCCCAATCTTTGCCTTTACCCTGGGTTCCTGGGGGTCTGGAAAAAAGGAAGCAGGGCCCCTTCAGTCCCCTAGGGCTAAGATTGTAGAGGAATTTTTGCCCCATAGATTCTTAGGTTATCTCTCCTGGATCTGTTCTCCAGGTCAGTTCTTTTCCAGGGAGATATTTTGCACTTTCTTCTAATTTTTCAATCTTCATATTTTGCTTGACTGACTCTTGATGCATCACAGAATCCTTAGCTTCATTTTGACTGATTCTAATTTTTAGTGAATTATTTTCCTTGGTGAATTTTTGAAGCTCCTTTTTTTGGTATTTTTCTCCAGTTTTTTAGTATTTTCTGCAGTTAGATTTTGAACCTCCTGTCCCAGCTTATAAATTTTACTTTTTAAGGATTTGTTTCCTTCAGTGAGATATTTTTTCCAATTTTATCACTGTAGATTTAAATTTATCTTCTACCTCTCTAATGTGGCTTTTAAAATCTTTCTTGAGCTCCTCCAAGAATGCTTTTTGGGCTTGAGACCAGTTCATATTTCCTTCTGTGGTCTCAGGTGCGGATACAGAGTCCATGGTGCTTCCTGAAAGTGATTCTTCTTGTTCACAATAATAGGATTCAATTGTCTTTGGTCTTCCCTTTGCAAGTTGCTTCTGGCCCATTGTGATTGCCCATTTCCTGACCTTTAAAGTGTATTTCTGCTTCTGTGGTACAGAGGGCTCTGA
Source organism: Petaurus breviceps papuanus (assembly GCF_028583685.1). NCBI lineage: Eukaryota > Metazoa > Chordata > Mammalia > Diprotodontia > Petauridae > Petaurus > Petaurus breviceps. Next base: position 29,826,070 of record NW_027185712.1, read on the forward strand.
CTCACGCTTCTTAAGCTGGGAGCTAGGTGCCTGGTTGTTGACTTTTCTGTGCTGTAGCCTCTGGGTGTCTAGAATGAGGCCAAGGCCAGGATCCTCAGTATTTCCCCTGAGTTACCCTGAGGCTCACAGAGTAACCTGTGGTGCAGGGGTGGTCTGGCCCATTCAGATTTTCACCTCTGTGCCCCTGGGCTACAGCTCAGGCAGTCTCAGCAGCTGTCAGCCAGCAGAGCTGGTGTCTGCAGATTCCTCTGGTGTTGCTAAGGCCCACTTAGGCTTGTGTTGCTAACCCTTGCTGGCTCCACTGCCCTGGGCTTCTGGATGTCCTAATGGTCAGAGGTGGGGCTTGTTGGGACCCCTCCTGCCCTTCACTTCAGACTCCTTACTGCCTCAGGTGCACCCTTTCTCAGTGACTCCTAAGCCTGAGGCCATTTCCACTGTTTCAGGAATTTATTCTGGGTGGGACATTTATCTCTGGGTTTTCTGGATGAGGGAGGGGGAATCAGAGCAGCTAGAGTTTACTTTTGCCACCTTGGATTCTGGAGCATAGGTAGTTTAATAATTCTTTGGACATAATTCCAGATGTTTCTCTAAAATGGTTGAATCAGATCATCATTACACCAATACTGCCAACAATTGGTGTACCTGTTTTTTCATATCCCTTCCCACATTTGTCATTTTCCCCTTCTATCATTTTAGCCAATCTGGTAGGTATAAAATGATAACTCAAGGTCTTTTTAATTTGCATTTTTCTAATCAATAATTATTTATAACATTGTTCAAATACTAAAGAAGTTACTCATAAGGAGTGTTAGGGATGCTCTGGAGACCCCAAAATACCAGTATGCCAGGTCCTGCTGAATGAATTCGAGTAAAGTCTTCTCAGCCAAAGAAAAGTAAAGTTTATTAAAAGTTCACTTGTATTGGATACAAAGTAAGTCTGTGCTAGAAAATTCTATGATGCTCTCACAACATATAGAGGGAAGATGGGATCTTACCTCAGAAAGTTGTGGAAGGAACCTAGGGGTGGTTTAGAGGAAGAGATTGGGGAGAATCTTCAGGAGAAGTCAGATGAGGTCAATGAGTGATTAAGGGTGGGAAGTTGCTGGAGGCTACCTGGAGACTACAGACAATGTTGGGCTAGGACATTTCAAGGGTGGGAAGTCTAGTAACAAAGGTCTGGGCTCAGCCACAATGTAAGGCTTATGGCCTCATGCCAATGCCTCATCAAAGGGGATGGTTTAATCAGAGTTCAAGGGGGGTTCCCAAAGCCTGCATCTCATCATTCCCCCCTCAAACAAATGGGACCCAAATTCCTTTTGTGTAAAGGGCAAAGGTCTCAGTTTCTGAAAGTGCTTCCTGCTGACAAGGGTCATAGAGCTGTCCCTGCCTCTCTGGGTGTGGTTCAAGGGGGTTAGACTTTACATTCAAGGGGTCAAACACTGGAACTTGGATCATGCCAGGTCCAGTGGGCTGGAAAACTTGGATTCAGTCGGAGATTTGCATAGCCTTAGTGGTCATCTAGAGGTTTATGGCTTGAAACCTGGAGAAGACAAACCTGGCAAGGAGGTTAAAAATGAAGACCAATCAGGCAAGAAGAAAAAAAATAGAGAAAAGACAATTGAAATGGACAAATGAAATTGACATGACAGAAAAGTTCATTATAATTTGATAGGAGTGTTTATTAACCACGGTGACTGCCTCCCCGGTAGGGAAGGCAGCATCGAGTCTCCTGAAAGATGCATTTTTATAGTGTAATATGTTGCTAACAACAAAATGTGGTTCCAAAGGGGGGGGTGGTGCCATTTCTAGTAAAGTCTTGGGTACCTAACAAGAACAGACTTATATCTGGACTAACAAGGACAGACTTGTATCTGGGGCATGTTTCTAGCAACACATATGAAAAGTTCCCTCACTATTATGGCCTATTAGGTGGTTTCCAGGGACCCTGGTAGGGGCCCCTTCTGGCAGGTTTAGGGGTTGTTGGTGTATAATTTCTGGTGGACACTTCACTCCCCCCTTTTCTTGTTTATAGTTGAAACTCAGATTCAGCTGAGTCCAGGGGACTGTTCTCTTGCACTAGGGCTGTGGTACCCACTGCTGCCAATCTTGCCATACCAAGGCCAACTAGGATAGAGGCTAAAATGGGGGCTGCCAGCAAAAAGGTGTTCTTGCATACAGTCAGAAGTTAAGCTCGGGTCTGAGGAACTTGGGGTCTGCCAGAGTTCTGCCTGAATCTTCAGGGGTGATTGTAATGGGTGAAACAGGGGGGCCATCTGGGGTTAGATTGCTACCAGGAGGTGGGTTGAGGTTGGGACCAGTGGGAGTAAGATCCTTTGGCACCAGACTGTGTTGAACAGTGAACAAGCCCCGGGGTCCTTTTCTGTGACATAAAGTCTGATTCCCCAAGGTGTCCCAGTTTTTCCAATCCTGTTTGATCTAGTCCAAAACCCTGATGACAACTGGGTTACATGACTTACAGTGAAATGAAATGTGGTGGTCATGGCTGCCACGGAGACCCAGTCAGAAATGGTTACACAATCCCAATTGGCATAGTGATATTTCCCTGTCCCCCACACTCGGGGGACCCATCCTCAGGGCAGACATACGACTGGGTTGACCAAAGGCTGCTTTTCTGCCCATGTCTCCACAAGCAGCATCTTCAGTCCCTGCAGAATACATGCCTGTATAGGGAAACAACATGAATCTGGGGCACAGAGATCAAAGAAAAAAGGTGGGCTGGCTATGAGTCACATTCTTTGCTAGCAGAGTCCCATCAATTGTCTTAGTAAGACTCCAAGAATACAAGGTGGGAGCATAGGAGTTGGAACTGGCCAAAGGCAGGAATGCCAGGAACAGGAGTGTCAGGAGAGTCGCTTAATCTTCAGTTGTAAGTCACCGGCTGGTTCTGTTACCCACAGGTCTAGTGGGTTGGGAGGAGCCGTCATCTTGATGTGTGAGGGGTGGATCCAGGCTCTTCTTCCGGCCACCTTAACTGCAGAGTGGTCTGACACACCTCTCGGACTCCATCCTGGATGTCTCGGAAAGCTTGGAGAGACTTGAGAAGTAAATCATTAACAGTCATACATAATAGGATTCATCACCCTAACAGAATTTCAAAAAGGGGAATGAATTTTACACATATGTATTCAGTTACAAATATTAACACTTGCTTAAATAATGGATCAAAATACCGAGTTCTCTTTGGCTTTACAACTTGTTATATCAATTTTGCAAGTGGAGGTTTTAGTGGGTCTCTTAAAATCACACTAGAGATTTTAAAAATTTCTTCTAAAATATTTTCCTTCTTCAAAACAGTTTCAAGATTTATAAATGATCACTAAACTTTTATGAAGGAAGTTAATTGAAGACTTTTAAATGATCTTAAGCAGTTTGCATAACTTTATGTACATATTCTATTTTTAGATAAAAAATAATAATAGATTTTCCAGTAAGCTAACATGAAAAAACTCCTATCTTTCACTGACTACTCGTTCTAATCATAGAAACCTGCTATAGAAGGAAAAAGCAGGGACATGTGACATTCCAAATATGCCACTAGAAAATGTCCTTGACTTTCTGTAAATTCAGGTACAGTCATAGATATCCAATCATGCAGCATCTATTCCATCTCATAGCTAGACTCAGGAATAGGTGGGAAACCTTCCATTTCAAAGGAACCTCATAGGTAAACTGAGCCTGGAGGGATCCCATCCCAGACATAGACTGAGATTGTCCCTTTGGCCATTACCAAATATGGACTTCCATCTGTTGACAGAACAGGATCACATTCTTCTGAGTAGCTAGTGGCATTTTCTCTCAGAAACTGATTTAATGCAGACAACTATACCCCAATTCAGACTCAAAATAAAATTTAGTTATGGTACCAAGTGCTTTTTACCTTAAACAACAAGCTTCACCAATCACAGCTTAGAGCCAGTTACAATTATTTCTATTCTCATGGGGCTGCAATAAGCAATAAAGATGTATAAGATCTTAAAACATAAGGAATTCCTTTTAGCATCCTTCTAAAATATAAAAGCCAATTTATAAAAATCCTTTTTGATCTTTGCAACTTCATCATCCAGTTAGTTTCCTCCTTTCCATATATAGTAATCAATTAACAGTTATAGGTTTTAGCATTAAAATGGTACCGTAGCCCAAAATAGCTTAGTTAACATTCTTACAAGTTTTTTCTAAATAGCAGATATATATATATATATATTTAAGGTAACATTACTGGTCTTACACAATTTTCTCCTCACTCAGGTTTTACAATATACAGTATAGAAATGCAAGAATAATATAAACTTTGAGATGACATTAATTGCATTTCCAAATTACATATAATGATTGATCTTACCAAGTGAAGAGGCTAGTTGACTTCTGACCTCATTTTCTCCTCTCTTTTTCTCATCTTCCAAGGTTAAATGATTTATTCCAGGTCACACAACCAGTCAGTGCAGAGTTTGGAACACACTATTTCTCACTGACAAGCTTTTTCCTCACTTTTCTGATTTTCTCTCTTTCATCTTTCTCTTTGCTGTAGCTCTCTTGTTTTTCTCTTTTTGCTCTATATTCTGAGGTGTTTTCTCCCTGCTCCATTGTTTTCCAGGAGTCCTTAGCAACCTTCTGTAATACCTTGGCACTGGAACAAGCAAAGGGATCATTTGCAACAAGGGAGAGACGTCTTAGATGGTAATGAAGTTGGGGCTTCATGGTGAAGAGTGAACTGTATATTTCAGGGGGAAACCCTCCATTTTTCCAAACTCATCACACTCAAAGCACATTATCAGCTTATACTCTATCAAATAAACCTCTATGAATGCTTAGGTGTAGCAGACCCTGGTTATGGGATGGTCAATTTGGGAGAAGAAGGGCAGTGCTCATAACACTGAAGAGAGGGTTTGGGAAACTTGAAGTAAAAACTTCAGGCTCTGCTTACTTAGAGAGATGGGCTTTAGGGTATCTGGGGATCTAAATCTATTGCTAGTTGGAGCTAGGCCAAATACCCTTTTAATAAACTATTTAGGCTGTGGAATGAATATAATTTTAGGCTGAATAGCTCAGATGTAACACACAATTTAGTAGCTCAGATGTATCCCAGGCTTAGTATATGGGATAATGATTAACTTATATTGGTACCTTTGTTTCACAAGCTTCTTTTCCCTTGTCTAACTATTCCCATGTCATTCAGAAAAAAAAATGTTCTATTGGGGCAGAGTCAAGATGACTGAGTAGAAGTAGGACCTCCCCATTGCTCCAGCTTCCACCTTCCCCCATCCCTGTAAAAAGGGGGCTCTAAACAAACTTTGGAGCTGCATAACCCACAAAATGACACAGAGAAGCTAACCTCCCCCTGAGGACAGCCTGGCAGGCTGGCAGGAATTGGCGAGCACAGTGCTCTGGGAGCCGAGCCCAGACCCACACCAAGGCTTTAGCCCCAGGGCGGACCTGACCAGCCCCTGGCCTGAGGGACTCCAGATCAGCAGCAGCTGTGGCTGTTTCCAGATTTATGAACACATAGATGCGAAGGACAAAGTGAGAGGTCAGTGCAGTCTGGACTTTGGGACCAGTAAATGGGGATATGTGGCTTTTGCCACCGGGGCGAGAAGCTGATGAGACACTGGCAAAGCCAGCCAGTTCCATGAGGCAGCTTCAGCTCCTGGCCTGCAGAGTGTAGGGGGACCAAGCACCAGTCTGAAGGGTAATCACTCTTGCTTTAACCTTCTTGCATCTGGATTGCAGTCTAGGGTGGAGGTCCTGGGGTATGTGTCCAGCTTGCCAGGGAATGTGGAGACCTCAGAGAGGGCACCCATCTAATACCTCTGGCAGCTGAGAAAACTGTAGCATTGGGGATGAAAGCTCCCCTGTCTGGGGGCAGAGTCCTACTGTGGCAAAAAGCCCAGGTGTCAAGGTACTGAGGGGCGACATGACCAGGCAAAGGAAACAAAGCAGACAGAAGATTCCAACATTCGACTACTATTTTGGGGACAAAAAGGAGCAAAGCATGGAACAGGAGGAAGACAGTGAATCCAGAACCCCTGCACCAAAAGCATCAAAGGAAAATACGAGCTGGTTACAGGCCATAGAGGAACTTAACAAGCACATAAGAGAAGTGGAGGAAAAATTGGGAAGAAAAATGAGAACAATGCAAGAAAAGTACAAAATGAGAGTCAACAGCCTGACTGAGGAAAATCATACTTTTTAAAAAATAGACTAACTCCAATGGGAAATGAGGCTCCAAAAGGCAATGAGGAGAAGAATACCTTAAAAAGCTGAAGTTGAAAGATGAAAAAAGAATCTCAAAAGCTCATTGAGGAGAATCATTGCTTCAGAATTAGATTGGAGCAAATGGAAGCTAATGACTTTATGAGAAATTGAGATGCTGTCAAACAGATCCAAACAAATGAAAGAATAGAAAGCAATGTGAAATACCTCATGGGAAAAACCACTGACCTGGAAAATTGATCCAGGAGAGATAATTTTAAAATTATTGGACTACCTGAAAGCCATGATCAAAGTAAGAACCTAGAAATCATTCTCCATGAAGTTCTCAAAGAAAACTGCCGTGATGTTTTAGAACCAGAGGGCAAAATAGAAGTTGAAAGAATCCACCGATCACCTCCTGAAAAAGATCCCCAAAAGAAAACTCCTAGAAATATTATAGCCAGGTTCCAGAATTCCCAGATTAAGGATACAATATTACAATCAGCCAGGAAGAAACAATCTGAATATTGTGGAAACACAACCAGGATAACCCATGATCTGGCAGCTTCTGCACTGAGGGAATATGATATTACAGAGGCCAAAGGATCTGGGATTAAAAGCAAGAGTCACTTACCTAGCAAAACCGAGTATCATGTTTCAGGGGAAAATATGGTCATTCAGTGGAATAGAGGACTTTCAAGCATTCTTGATGAAAATCCAGAGTTGAATAGAAAATTTGACATTCAGATTCAAGAAGCAAGGGAAGCATGAGAAGGTAAACAGGGAAAAGAAATCATAAGGAATTTATCAAGTTGAACTTTTAACATTCTTACATGGAAAAACAATAATTGTAACTGATGAAACTTTTCTCAGTATGAGAATAGTTGAAGGGAATAGAAATATATATATATATATATACATATATGTCTATATATGAGGGTATATAGGCATATGAATACATTTGTGAATGTGTGTATTTATTTTTACAGGTATACATAGATTGAGGGCACAGGACCAATTTAATAGGAAGAGATGACACTTAAAAGGTGAAATGAAGAGGTGAGAGAGGAATATAATGAGAGGAGATGGGGAGAGACAGAATGAGGTAAACTATCTCATATAGAAGAGGCAAGGGAAAATGGTTACAATGGAGGGGAAGAATAGGAAGGCAAAAGGGAATGGGCCAACCTTATTCTCATTGGATTTGGCTCAGGGAGGGTTTGAAATACATACTAAATAGGGTATCTCACCCTACAGGAGAATAGGGGGGAAGGGGATGATAGGGGGGATGATGGAAGGGAGGGTAGGCTGAGGGGGAAGGAAGTTGGAAGCACCAACTTTTGAAAAGGGACACGATCGAAGTAGAGAATAGAACAAGTGGGCGGTGGGATAGGAGGGAGGGAAAGATAGTCATTCTTTTACAATATATCTATTGTGTTATTGTTTTGCATTAGCTACACATGTACAACCTATACTGAACTGCTTATCTTTCCAGTAAGCGTGGGTGACAAGGGAGGAAGGCAATGTATCTGGAACTCAAAGTTTTAAAATTAAATGTTCATATATATATATATATATATACATATATATGTGTGTGTATGTATATATATATATATATATATATACTATTATTAATACTCTTTTACATGTAATTGGGAAATAAGATCTACAAGCACTGTGGCATAGAGATCCACCATGCCCTACTGGAAAAGTCGATAGGGGTATGGGAGAAAATGTGGGGGAGAGCAGATTGGAGGAGGGGATATCCTGTAGGACTGCTATTTTGGGGCGGTGGGTAGGGGAAAAACAGGGAGAAAATTTGTAACTTAAAATCTGGCGGAAATCAGTGATGTAAATCAGAAGTTAATAGAGCATTTGAAAAATGGAAAAAAAAACAAAAAAATAAAAAAAAAGAAATTGGAGATAGGATATTGCAATTGCTGTAAAGAAAGAAGTTCTTTGCTATCTCAGCTTGACTTGTTCCTTGAATTTGAAAAAGGAAAATTTAATAGCATTTGTGAAACACTTGATTTGTAAAATACAATGACTGGCATAGGTTCTTATCTCTCTAACTTTCAATGCATGCCAGAATTGATATAGTCAATTATTGTATGAGCCATTTGAAATTTATTGTTATTTTGTTGTGATTTTGTTGCCATCTTTCTGAGACTGAATTGTGTTTCTAAAAGTCTATTTAGCTAAATGAACTTAAGAAACATTTTTGAAGTAGGAATAGTATTACAGCTATTTTTAAAAAAAATCTGAATTTCTTATTGCATGTATGTGTACTGAGCTATTTGTTTGAACCTAGTCTTGCATGGCTAAAAACTGGACCTTTATATGTAAAGTCGTGTTTCTGGGAGCTCTTTCATTGTACCTTTGAACTCTAGTCATATAAGGTTCATCCCCTGAGCCTTGGAATCTGAAAAAGACAACATCATATGCAGACAGATTAGAATCTGGACCTGACCTCTATTGGGACTACTTCTTTTCTGGAGAAATTCAACTAGAGGACCAATGGAAAAATGTGGTCTCCTCCCCTTCCTTGAGACTATGGCCTTGATTATAGGAAGTCCCTATTAACTGTTAAATTGCTAATTGTCAGGGACCCCTGCTACCATCCTTTAGGAGTGGAATTGGATAACCTAGATGATGTGGTCCCATGCATGTCAAAGTTTTGACATACCTACAAAAAAGGAGTAGGGAATGGAGAGTATAACCCCACCTTACCTTCCCTTAATTGATGTGTAAGCAACATCTCCACCTTCCGTTCCCTTCCACTGACCTGTAAGCAGAAATTTTAGCATAACTTTTACCCCTCCCTTCTGTAATAGTGATGGAATATAAAGACCCCCCTGTACTGGCTTGATTTTTGGTGTTAAAACCCAGAGGTTGTTAATCCCACTTGTGGGATGGATTTGTTGATGTGAAAAGAGAGGGCTGGACTGGGAGGATCTGGTGATTTAAATTTGGAGAGACACAAGAGAGAGGCAGAAGAATTTTTTGGAAGCAGCATCGTGGAGGCAGAGAGAGACTGAGAGGATTGCTGAGGGCCACTTTGAATTGCCCAGGACTTTGAGAGCTGCCACCCAGAGTTGCCAAGGACTGAGGAGACATGGCTGTTATACTGGTACTTTGTATGTCCGTTTTGATGTTGTTTTGCCAGATCTGTCCACTGGTGAAGGACAGCCCTGTTGTTGCAGAAGCTTTGGAACCTTGCTGTTGGTTCAGAAGCCTTGAAGAAGGATTCTCTTGTTGTATGTTTACAGAAATCCTCGAAGAGGGTTTTGCTAATGTTTTCAGGGGTCATAGGACTGTTCTGCAGGCAGAGAATGAATTAATGAAGAGACTGGCAATGTATCTTGTGGCCTTGCTAAGCTTTGTCTCCCCAGGAACAAAGATTGCTGAGAACTTGCCTCATGTCAAGATGAAGAAAAGACCTCCATTTGGGTATTAAGTGCTGTGCTTAAGTTTGTTCTAACTCTGGGGTAGATTCAATTGTGATCCAAGGGTGGGGAACTTTTGACCTTTTTGTGCCCTGTGATTAAACAAATGAATGTACTTTACTTACAATTGGAAACTAATCTCCATTTGAGAACAGGGGCTTTGTGATGGACTAAATGAAGGTACAGCCTAGGGGGGGAGTAGTATTTAAAAGAGGGACTTTGTAATTGATTAAATGAATGTAATGTCCTGGGGTGGGGTAGTACTTGATTAAATCAGATAGTACTTTGAGATTATTGAATCACACTTAGTAAATGCTGTATTTTGAATGAAGTCATATTTTGATTCCCTCTGTTCTTAATTTTTCACTCAATAAAATGGAGAGCACCTATGCTGGTATTTTGAACCTTGGGAAGTTGCCTTTGCTTGGCATTACATTACACCTTCCCTTCCATTGATTTGTAAGCAGGCTTTTGAGCATAACTTTTACCCTTCACTCTCCTAATTGATCTGGGTGGGGGTTTCAGCCTAGGGTAAAATCCCAGCTCCATTCTTCTCTGCCCCCCAACCCCATCCCATCTCCCCCCATTCTGGCTTCCCTCTACCTCAGCCTAGGAAAAGCTCTGGAAAATTCAAATATACACTGACCAATCACTGATTGTAGTTTCAGCTTATGTAACCTGACTAGTGTAATCTCTTTTAAAAACCGGCATATTGTACATGCCGATTTACTGTCTGATTTGGGTATGTGACCCTGGCAGTCCCTTGAAAATCCACTTCCAATTTTAATCTTGGGGATCTTCTGTCTGGCTCCTTTTATGCCCAACAATACAAACAGAAGAGTCAAGAGAAACCTGAAAAGGCATATTTTTTTAAAAATGAAAAATTCAATGATTTAAACATGTTGCTTCAAGGCAAAATTGCAACATATTTATGGTAAAAGATAAAATTAAAAGTTTTACTGAAAAAGTTAACATATGGAAGAATAGAATGTAAAATGGTCCTTTAGAAATATTTACAGCTACAAATGATTTTATAATTGAAAATAACCTTCCTAAAGATTTAATTTTAAGAGTTATATGAAGTACCTGGAGATACAGTTTCACAAATACTTCCCTTCAAATTTTGATTCTAAAAACGAAGTTGGGTTCATAAACCATACTCAATTGAAGTAAGAAAAACATGTCACCTGCCATTAAAAGTTCAAGAAGAATGCTGAGTTATGGTGACACAGGCTTAAAACTTGAATTTCCTAAAAAAATGGTTAAATGAATTTTGGCTTGGGATTTGGACCTAATTTCCAAAATTTGTGAAATTGCCCTAAACATACTTCTAACATTTTGTACTACATATTTTATGCAAAGCGTTGTCCTCAGCACTGACAGCAATAAAATCAAAATATCAACTTTGAGAAACATTAAAGATGCTCTATATCCTGCAGTATCAAATATTCCACCAAGATTTAATTCTTAATGTAAAAATAAAGGAGCATATCCATCTCAGTCTGCAAATTTGCTTTTGTCTTTAATAAGTGGCAAAATGATACATATACCAAAAATTGTTTTAAAATAATTTTCTTTATGATTTGTTGTCAGTAAAGGTTTGATTTTTATATATCCTTATATGTTTTATATACCTTCATACCCGGGGTTACATAAAAATTTCTTGGGCAAAAAAGGATCTTGAGTGGAAAAAGTTGAAGAAGCCCTGTTCTAGAGTTACCTGAAGGGTTAGGGTCTTTCCTTTAACGCTGTGTTTGACCCTGATTAGTTGTATTCCTCTCTTTGCAGCTCCTTAGGTGCCAGTAACTAACCTCCAGTTCCATTTAGCCACTTCAATTAGCTTTTATAAAGGGATATTTACTTCATATGTGTGTAACATATATATTTATATTTACATGCATACATACATACACACATACATATATATGTATACATATATACACACACATATACATGTTTATATGAAAAATGGAACATTTCTCTCTAAAACTTCAGGGGAATAGTCACTTCTCCTAACTCACACAGTGAGTTCAGATTTATCACAGTTTTTACATTGCATTGGCTTCAAAAAGTTTATATCTAGGGGGAAGTTAGGTGGTGCAGTGAATACAGCACCAGCCCTAGAGTCAGGAGGACCTGAGTTCAAATCTGGCCTCAGACACTTAACACTTACTAGCTGTGTGACCTTGGGCAAGTCACTTAACCCCAATTGCCCATCCCCCTCCAAAAATAGAAATAAATAAAATTTAATTTAAAAAAAGTTTATTTCTGCATCATCTTCAGTATCTCTTTGAGATGAATCTTTGTCTCAGGTACAGCTAGGCTAAAGTTCTTAAAGTTACTATTTACTTCTTGGAGCATCATTGCTGCAAAATTATACATGAACACCAGCTCTTGGGCCCCTGTACTCTTGGAAGCTGGGCAACTAGGACACCAAAATAGAACTCCCAGAGGTTTGTTCCTGACTTTTTGGAACTTTTTTGGAACTCACATAGTCAGAACCTCCAAATTAACCTCCTTTGCCTAAATAAAAAAAAAAAGCAAACTGTGAGGCAAAGAGGACCAAGGCCTATTTCACAGCATCACAAATTAATCCCCAAGATCTCTCCCCCAACCATATTTTTTCCCACATGGTATGATGGAAAGAACATAGAGAAGGCTTCCTGGAACAGGTGGGAGTTGG
>NW_027185712.1:29883405-29960394 GCF_028583685.1 Petaurus breviceps papuanus
AGTGAGGCATCTTCAATTCAAATCAATTTACTAAGAATTTATTAAATACCTGGGTGCAGAACTCTGTGCTTGGAACTGCAGGTGAAGTGAACTTCAGATAAGGTGCAGTCTTGACATTTTTCTTGGCCCTATTTGAGGGTTTCTTGGTAAAGGTACTTGGGTGGTTTGCCTTTTCCTTCTCCAGCTCATTTTAAAGATGAGGAAATGGAGGGAAACAGGACAAAGTAACTTGCCAGGGTCTCTTAGCTTGTAAGTTTCTGAGGCCAGATTTGAACTCACAAAGATGAGTCTTCCTTATTTCAGACCTGGAACCCTATTTACTGTGCCACCTACCTGCTCCATGATGCCCAGATAACTGTAATACAAAATGATACCATAAGAACATCAGAGAACAAGCACATATACTGCCAGAGAGGTCCAAGGGGGAAAGAAAAGGTCACAGGCACTTAGGAAGGTGGGAGAAAACTTCCTGGAGGAGGCTGCCTTGAAACTGGGCTTAAAAGGAGGAGTAGGACTCAAGAGTCAGAAGGTGGACAGGAAGAGCATTCCAGGGAACAAAACAAATAAAGGCACAGAGGTGGGAAAACCAAGGAATATCCTCAGGCCAGTACAGAGTGCTCCATGATGGAGTGTAGAGTATATGGACAGGACAGTATCTAGGAGATGGGCTGGAGAGGCCTGAAGGCCAAAGCACAATTGCTTCTTCCACGTGTGCTTTTGTTTTTAAAATTTTTATTGATATTTTGAGTCTTACATCACCATTGTTTTTTCATGTAGCTCTCCCTCTCGGAGAGACCTGATAAGACAAATGGTATTTTTTCAAGAGAAGAAAAAAGTCAGCACAACTGATCAATGCATTGAAAAAGTCTGAAACCATTGGCATTGTGTAGCACCTGTGGACCTCCCATCTGTATAAAGGGGTGTTGGGGATACATTCTCATATCTCTCCATTCAAATTCTGTTTGATCTTAATAACTGTTATATTTACTTTTTTTTGGAGGCAATCAGGGTTAAGTGACTTGTCCAGGGTCACACAGCTATTAAGTGTCTGAGGCCAAATTTGAACTCAGATCCTCCTGACACCAGGGCTACGCCACCTAGCTACCATTTGTTACATATACTTTTGGTATTTTGTTACGTCACTGTTCTTTCCATTTACATGGTTGTAATTTTGTAAATCGTTTCCTTGGCTCTGTTTACATTACTCTGCCATCAGATCATAGATCTTTTCCTGTCACTCCTTAGCTTTCTATGAGGACACATAGCTGATGGTACAAAGAAGCTGTTTCTCTCCATAAAGGTAAATGAAAGACTTTGTCCCTGCCATTCCCTTGTGGAGTTGATAAGAGGAAAGGCAACCCCTTGCAAGCTAATGCACAAAATTAAAGGGGTAAAGACCTTTCCTTGGCCTTCTCAGGGGACTGAGGTACTGCCCAGGAAGTCAGGGGAGCAGGAGCATCAGACTGACCTGTCTTGCCCCAACAGACTCAAGCTGCTGTGGAAGGGAATGCTTGCGGGCAGTCCGAGAAAACTTCTCCAACTTGTCCCCAGAGGGGTCACCTCATTTTTTTTTTTCTACTGTCAGCTCATCATCTTCTCCAACCGATTCTAGCCGAGGCACACCTCCTGAAAATACCGGGGGAAAGAGATGTTTTCTACTGATAATAGTAATGGGGTGGGGGAGGAAATCAGAGTGAAATGACTTGCTCAGGGTCACACAGCTAGTGAGTGCTTTAGGCCAGATTTGAACTCATCATCTCCTGATTCCAGGGCTGGTTGCTGCTTTATCCACTTCACCACCTAGCTGCCCCTGCTTAAGATTTTCAAAGGGTTTTAAACCATGTTCTCACTTGGTCCTCACAATAACTTTCTAAGGTAGGTGCTATTTTTGCCCCTCTTTTACATATATGGAAACTGAGGCTGAGAAAGGTTAAATAACATGTCCTGTAGTAAATAACAATCTGAACCATGGCTCAAGCCCATGTCTTCCTGACTCTAAAGCCAGTGTTCTATCCACGCTGGTCAAGAAGACGTCCATGAAGTTATCATAAGGCAGAGACTGGCTCAGTTGCTTAGTGCCTTGATGGCAACAAGGTACTGCATTTGTCACTCAGTTACCCACTGAGATCTCCACCTATTCTCCATGTCTTGTGACCATTAATGCCAGACTTTGAAGAAATCTCTCTTTTCTGAAGACATCTGCACAATGACTCAGTTGGTTGAGTGAATAAAACTGAGTATTTTGAGACAAGAAGCAGTGTGTACATTTGTTCAAAACTGACAGTTATAACATAGCAGCTGTTGGTAATGCAATAAATAACAGCAAGACAGTCCACAGCAGATCAATTTAGCAGGTGGTTTTAAATTTCCTTGAGATAGATACATTTCTGTCTTTTAGAACTAAAATGTTAAATATCTGTCAGGAACAGATATATAAAAATGAAAGGATCCTTTCATTTCCATGTGCAAAATCACCACTTAAAGAAATCCATCCAAAATATTTAAATACTCATTCAGACCATGTAAGATTTACATAACACTACCTGCTGATTCAGAAAATTATAAATTTCAGGTGTTAGAATGCTGTAGGTATATTTATCATAATATTCAAAGAATTGACAATTTGACAAAATCATTAAGACTGAATTCAAAAGACACATCATACAATCCAAATGATGAAAGTGGTTCATTTGCAGATAGGCATGGTAATCTGCAGATGGGTCATAGTAAAAACCATCAGCTGTGGCTTTTGACTTCATATCAACATAAGACATAGGTGGCCATTCATTGGGAAATGATGAACCAGATTGTGGTAAATATAATTACTAAAAGAAATGATAAATATGAAGAATTAAGTGAGAGAAGCAAGGAAAGACATTGAACTAATTCGTAGTAAGGCAAGTAGAAACAGGAAGACATCATGACTTCACAATGACTACAATGTAAACAGAATAATACTATGCTAAGATTAAGTCTTGAAGAGCAGTTGTATAAAAATGAACCTCCTTCCTTTTTTTTGCAGAAAATAAATGAGAAAGGAAGCAGACCAACCTTAAAAAGGCTCACCCAAAATAAAAACTTCATTATTTTTTCCCTCTACCTAGCTTATCAGAGCCAAGATTTTAAAACCTGAATATCTGAGAAGTACTTTTTAAAAGTTTTCATTCAAGGTGTGGCTAGGTTGCACAGTGAACAGAGCACCAGCCCTGGAGTCAAGAGGACCTGAGTTCAAATCCAACCATAGACACTTAACACTTACTAGCTGTGTGACCTTGGGAAAGTCACTTAACCCCAAATGCCCTGCCTAAATTTTCATTCAATTCAAAAGCATTTAGGAAGGACTTCCTAAGTAGAAGATACTGTGTTGGGTGCAATTTACAAATAGAGATGCCAATAAAGGAATAGGCCAGTGCATCAACACCCTGGCCCATTCTCATTTTGGCATCTCTATCTTTAAACTGCTGATTTCGCCATGTGGACCAAAACAACCAAGACAAAAGAGCAAAGACAATTGTTTTCCTTCAGAGGTGTCAAGAAAGCAATCCCCAATCCTTTTGTTCATAATTTTCAGTTTCAAATATTTGTAGGGTGCTGCCAACCCATGTGGAGGTTGTTTGATTTTGACTATGTCCTTACGGGGAATGCAAAACTACTTGCAGCTACAAAGTAGATTATTTCAGTGGTGTACAAGATATTTTTCTCATTGCTAGACTACTTAAGACCCTCCTTTTCTTCTGCCTCTCCCTTATTAAAGAGTGGGTCTCCCTCTGTTTCCCAGGCTGGAAATGCAGTGGGTCACGTACTAGTCCATTGTCACTGTTGAAATTGATTCCCTGATTAATACAAAAGCGATTTCAATGGTTTTGTTGTTTCTTTCCACACACATTGCCATAGTCAGTATATGCATGTATGTATGTATGATGCATGTATGCATATATGTTTGTATATGTATATACAGGCTTCCTTAGTCTGCTTACTTCATTTGACATCAGTTCTTGTGTTTTCCCATGCTTCTCTACAGAAAGCTAAGCGGCACAGTGGATAGAATACTGGGTATCAGGTCTGGAACAGCTGAGTTTGAATGTGGCCTAAAACACTAGCTTTGTGACCCTGGCCAAGTAATTGGCCTTCTGACTGCCTCAATTTCCTAAAGTGTAAAATGGGAATAATAATAATGTGCCTCATAGATTTAGGATCAGATGATATAATATTTGTAGAGTTCTTAACACGGTGCCTGGCACATAGTAGACACTTACTAAATGCTTATTACTCTTCCCTTCTCTGCACTGATCATATTGTTTCTTACAACACAGTAATGGTCTAATGTGTGGTATGGAAATACCATTACATGTTGATGTCATTCCCCAGTCAATGGGTTTCTAGTTCTTTGTTATTACAAAAGGAATAATTTAGTGTATGTGGTGCCTTTCTTTTTGTCACTCACTTCTTGGGGCATATATGCCCAGCAGAGAGAAATCTGGGACAAAGGATATGTACAATTTAGTCAATTTCTTATCATAATCACCAAATGCTTCACAGAATAGCTGGATCAATTTATAGTTTCACCAGCCTTACTGGATCCATCTTTTGACAACCTCTTTAACACTGACAATTTCTGTCGTCTGTCATCTTTGCTAATTTTCTGAGTATGAGATATGTAAATGGTATGGATGTATATCCATAAGACTAAACCATTAAGACTAATGGTTTGAGGCGATTTTTCATATAGTTGTTACAAACAAGTTTCCAGAATTTCTAAAAACCATTTGTTGGCATCCTTCACCCAGTTATTTAAAGGAAAATAGTTTTAACCCTGTATGTTTTTATGAATTCTCCATATATTTTGGCTATCAAACCCTTATTAGAGATATTTGATATTAAAAAAAACTTCTCCCAGCAGGCCATTTCCCTATGAGTTGTTAATTTCGTTTGCAGAATAGTATTTTTTTTTAAAATTCATGTGATCAAAGCTATTGGTTTGATCTTTTGTGATCACCTTTAGCTCTAAATTGGTTAAGAATTCACCCCCCCCCCCCCATTTTTGCCCACCAAAAATTCCCTTTCTTCTTCCTTCCCCTTTTTCTTTTTCTGCAAAAATGGAAGGAGGTTTATTTTTATATAAGTGTTCTTCAGGATTAATCTCAGTTTCATCATATTGTTCTGTTTACATTGTAGTTGCTGTGAAGTCATGATGTTTTCCTGTTTCTGCTTGCCTTACTATGAATTAGTTCAGTGTCTTTCCTTGCTTCTCTTAATTCTTCATATTTATAATTTATTTTAGTATTCATATCAGTTCTTTCAGTAATAAATTCCATTACTTTCATTTACCACAATCTATTTAGTCATTTCCCAACGAATAGCAACCTATGTCTATTTTCTTATAAAAGTATTTCAGATGAAGCCATAAAAGCATTACTATATACTTTGTCTTCCATGAGCTAAATATTAGCTAATATTAAACTAATGTTTGAAGTTCTGATTTTCCTCTGCAGTCAAAGAGAATTTTGTATTTCAGAAGGCAGTAAGAGCATGCCCCAGGGCATTCAAACTTGCTAAATCAAGAATACAGTAATATCTAGGGCACTTTCTCTCACCTTCAAAGAGAATTACTAAATAAGAGAAGGTTTAGGCTTCAATTTAGGATACATTTTCTCTAACTGAATCTGTTGACTGAAAAACATTTTCCTTAGGGAAGTAGTAAGCACTAGAATGCTTGAGTCATTTCATAACTAGTCTGAGCAAAACACTTAGGACATATGACAGCAACCATCTCTCACCCATCAGTTCTTTAAATCATCAATGCTAGTATTTCTCTCTCTTTTTAAAGCAATTAGGGTTAAGTAACTTGCTCAAGATTACATGGCCTGTTATTTCTGGGTGTGGTGCTAAGTATCTAAGGCCAGATTCGATCCCCCAGGAGGCCAGTGCTCTTACTCACTGAGCCACCTGGCCACCCCAAAACCTTTTTTTTTTCTTTCGAGATATAACTACCAGAATGAAAATATAGGGTCACAGCATCATAAAATTTAGAACAGGTAAAGGACCTTTCATCTTACTGTGGTGTATTAATACAGTGATAGACTTGGAGGAAGGAAGACCTGAGTTGAAATTCTGACACTGACATTCACTAGCTGTGCAGATCTGAGCAAGTCATGAAAGTATGTTGAGCCTCAGTTTCCTTATCTGTAAAATGTGGATACTAATACTTTTTAAGCACTGAGCTTCAAAGAGTAGTTGTGAAACTCAAACGAGATCATGTTGATAAAGGATAAAAAAAACCCAACAACACCAAACCCAAATTTTAAAGCCCTTTATGAATTGCAGTTATTATTAGCATTTGACCCAACCTTTCCACTTTGCGGATGAGAAAACTGAGGCCAAAGGATTTGCTCAAGGTCACAGAGCTGAAAGTGCCAGAGTTATGGTGAGAATTCAGGACTTTTGAGTCCAATTCCATCCCTTTATTGCCTCCCCAGAAAAATCTCTTTAAAGGAGACAAAGGAAGTCAAGAAATACTCAGAGGATGCCTAAATGAGAATGAATATCTGGGTGTATCACATTGAGAAAACTCAGTATATGGAAGCCCAAACTTACAAAGCATATCAATTAGACAGTGTGCATGATGGATGGTCCTATATTGAAATGACTTGGGACGAAACCCATTTCACCATAATAGATTAAAAAAACTCTTAAGCATTGCACTTCTGGCCCTCCCCAATCTAGTCCCAAACTCCCTTTCCAGGCTCAAATCCTGCTCCACTAATTCAACTAGACTGACCTATTCAGTGTTTCCAATTATTTTCCAGGAGAATCCACCCCTCTCCCTTTTCTACCTCACAGCATTCTTCTTTCTCAAATGCTCCTCTCTTCCCCACATTCCATGCCCCTTCTTTCCATCCATTTATATCCAGCCCATTCTTCCAGGCCTAATTCTAATTCTACTTTTCCAAGAACTGGGCTCAAAGTGATTTCTCTCACTTCTAAATTCTGATAGCACTTGCTGCCTCTCATTCATTTGAAACAATTAAAGCACTTCAGTACCTAAAAGAACATGCATAAAAGGAAAACAGTAACTGTTGGAGAAAATATGGGAAAACTGGAACACTAATGCACTGTTGGTTATCTATGAAAGTTTCCCCTGCCCCCCCCCCCAATTTCCTGCTTTCCTTCTAATCTTGACTATACTGGTTTTACTTATTCAAGAAAATTTTAATTTAAAATTATCAAAATTATGCATCTTATACTTCAACAATGGTCTTATCTTTCAATATAGTTTAAGGTCTGGTACTGTTGAATCTCCTTCCTTTACATTTTTATTCCCTTAGTTTCTTTGAAATTCTTGACTCTTTGTTCTTCCAAATGAACTTTATTATTTTTTCTAATTCAGTCTAATCGATTTTTTTTAGTAATTTAATTAGGATGACATTGAATAAATAGAATTGTTAAGTAAAATGGTCATTTTTATTATATTGCCTTTGCTTATCTGTGAATAATTGATATTTTCCCATTTGTTTAAATCTGAATTTATTTTAGAAGGTGTTTTTTGTTTATGTTCATGTAGCTCCTGTGTTTGTTTTGGCAGATATGCTCCTAGGTATTTTATACTGTCTAGTTACCTTAACTGGTCTAAAACAATATTCAATAATATTGGGGACACATAGTGTAGTTTCTCTATTTTTCTCTTTTAATGAAATATACTTTAGCTTTACCTTTGAGATCATGATTACTCCCCCTGCTTTTTTATTTAATAAATTCCACTTCACCCCTTTATTTTATCTCTGTGTGTATCTTTCATTTTTATTGTGTTTCCTGAAAGTGACTTTGTTGAATTCAGATTTTTAATCCATTCTGTTTTCTCTTTTCTGTTTTATGGGCAAATCTATTCCCATTCACATCTCAAATCTGGGACTGGAACTCAGGTCTTCCTGGCCCCAAGGCCAACCCACCGCAAATCAAATTTGGAGTAGGAGAGTCAACAAAAAGTCAGGGTGAGACATTTTTTTAAGAGGTCAGAAGGGGAAGTTCATGACACTGGGGTGGAGGTCTGTCCAGAGTCTCCATTGGCTAAAGCAGCAACAGCAGCTTTGGAAACTCTGTGCTCAGAGATGGTAAGGGGGTTGAATGACAGGTCAGAAAGAGATTACAAGGGATTATTTGCTGGTATTGGGTACAGCTGGCTCTAATTGACAACTCTATTGCTCATATGCAGTTCTGGGTTGCAGTTCCAAAGGAGAGAGGAGCCCTGGTGGTCAGCCACAAGGGAGCAAAGACTGTGGTTACAGTTCCAAGGGAAAGAAGAGCATTAGTGAATGCAGCTGCAGGGGACCAGGGGCCCTTCCTAGGTGTAGCGGCAAGCACCCCAAGCATGTCCTCAGGGTTTGCTGCCCATACAGGTTCTTGGATCTGCTTTGATAAAGGAAAGCAACTCAAAATGGGTTAACAAGCTTACTTTAATCAGTCAGACATATATCGTTTACCTTGTTCAGGAGAAAAAGGTCAGCACCCCGAACTTCAAAGTATACAGGCAGAATTATCAAGACAGAAACAGATCAAGTAGACAGATTTCCAAACTGTCCAACCATTACATCCATACCCAGTCAACATCTGGGTTTCCACATCTGGGTTTTTCAAAGCTGGGGGGGGGGCCTGGACAACGGCTTCCCAGAATCTATATCAAATCACAGAACACTTCTCAAAGTGAGCCCCCCAAAACAAAGCTACACATCAGGGCTTATATAGCCTTCTCCTGGCTCAGAGAATGTAACAACCTTATTGACTCACTGGCCAATCAAGAAGTATCTACTGAAAAACAAGCCTCCCACCCCAGGCTTCAGGTGCACTTTAGCCTAGGGGCAGGGAAGATCTTCCAAATTTGCATTCCCATTACACTAGGTAAAGATGAGAGAGAGCACAGACAAAAAGAACAGTGATCGTACCTTTTTACAACACCTTGGAAGCAACAAAAATTTTCAGATCCCCAGAAATAGCTCTGAAAACAGCATCATGAAAAAGTCTGAAGCTTGGGTCAGTGCCTTCTCACCCTCAAGTGAGCAGAGCCCAACTTTAACAAAGTTCAAAGTCAAAAATAGTCTAGAAAAAATGAGAAAACAACCACAACAAAATTTGACAGTGTGAAAACCGCTACTAAACCTCAAAAAATGCTAATTAGACCCAAACCCAACAAGAATTCCTGGGATAGATTAAGAAAGAAATAAAAGTGGTGGAGGAAATATTGGGAAAAGAAATGACCATGGAGCAAGAAAATTATGAAAAGGGAATTAACAGCTTGGTAAATCACACACACACACACACACACACACACACACACACACACTGAAGATAATAATACCTTAAAAAGCAGAATAGGTCAAATGGCAAAAGAGGTATGAAATCTCACCAAAGAAAATAAGTCCTTAAAAATTAAAATTGGGAAGGGTGGAGTCAAGATGGCAGAGAAAAAACAGGACTTCCTCACAGCTCTGGCTCCCATCTTCTCCAATTCAAAAAGGAACAAAGCATGGAACAGGAGGAAGACAGTGAAGTCAGAATTCCTGCACCAAAAGCTTCCAAGAAAAATACGAGTTGGTTACAGGCCATAGAGGAGCTTAAAAAGGATTTTGAAAACCAAATAAGAGAAGTGGAAGAAAAATTGGGAAGAGAAATGAGAACTATGCAAGAAAATTATGAAATAAGAGTCAACAACCTGACTGAAGAAAATAACACCTTAAAAAATAGACAAACTCAGATGGTTCAAAAAGAGGCTCAAAAAGGCAATGAGGAGAAGAATGCCTTAAAAAGCTGAGTTTGCCAGATGGAAAAAGAATCTCAAAAGCTCACTGAAGAGAATCATTCCTTCAGAATTAGAGTGGGGCAAATGGAAGCTAGTGACTTTATGAGAAATCAAGATACTATTAAACAGATACAAACAAATGAAAAAATAAATGGCAATGTGAAATATCTTATAGAAAAAAACCACTGACCTGGAAAATAAATCCAGGAGAGATAATTTTAAAATTATTAGACTATCTGAAAGCCATGATAAAAAAAGAGAACCTAGAAATCATCCTTCAAGAAATTCTCGGGGCGACCAGGTAGCACAGTGAGTAACAGCACCGGCTCCAGTGTTGAGAAGACCTGAAGATCGAATCCCGGGCTCAGACACTTAGCACCCACCCAGAAACACCTGGCCGTGTAACCTTGAGCAAGTTACTTAACCCCGATTGCTTTAAAAAAAAAAAAGAAATTCTCAAGGAAAATTGCCCTGATGTTTTAGAACCAGAAGGCAAAATAGAGGTGGAAAGAATCCACTGATCACCTCCTGAAAAAGATCCCCAAAAGAAAAGTCCTAGTACTATTATAGCCAGGTTCCAGAATTCCCAGATCAAGGAGAAAATATTGCAAGCAGCCAGGAAGAAACAATTTGAATATTGTGGAAACAAAATCAGGATAACACAGCATCTGGCAGCTTCTACACTGAGGGGTGGAAAGGCTTGGAATATGATATTCTGGAGGGCAAAGGAGC
The DNA here is from genome assembly GCF_028583685.1 of Petaurus breviceps papuanus. Taxonomy (NCBI): domain Eukaryota; kingdom Metazoa; phylum Chordata; class Mammalia; order Diprotodontia; family Petauridae; genus Petaurus; species Petaurus breviceps. The sequence goes on from NW_027185712.1 coordinate 29,893,928, forward strand.
TGGGGCTAAAACCAAGAATCACCTACCCATCAAAACAGAGTATCATGTTTCAGGGGAAAATATGGTCATTCAGTGGAATAGAGGACTTTCAAGCATTTTTGATGAAAAAAACCAAGTTGAATAGAAAATTTGACATGCAGATACAAGAAGCAAGAGAAACATGAGAAGGTAAACAGGGAAAAAAAATCATAAGGAACTTATCAAAGTTGAACTATTTACATTTCCACATGGAAAAACGATAATTGTAATCTATGAAACTTCTCAGTATGGGAATAATTGAAGGTAATAGAAATGTGTGTGTGTGTGCATATATATGTATATATATACATACATACATATGTCTATATAGGAGGGTATATGGGCATATGAATACATATGTGAATGTGTATATATATGTGTACAGGTATACATAGATAGAGGGTACAGGACCAATTTAATGGGAAGGGATGACTCAAAAGGTGAAATTAAGAGGTGAGGGAGGGATATAATGAAAGGAGATGGGGAGAGACAGAATGAGGTAAATTATCTCATATAGAAGAGGCAAGGGAAAATGGTCACAATGGAGGGGAAGAACAGGAAGGCAAAAGGGAATGGGTCAACCTCATCCTCATTGAATTGGGCTTAGGGAGGGTATGACATACACACTAAATAGGGTATCTCACCCTACAGGAGAATAGGGGGGGAAGGGGATCAGAGGGGGGATGATGGAAGGGAGGGCAGGCTGGGGGGAGGGATGTTGGAAGCACCCACTTTTGAAAAGGGACAGGTTCAAAGTAGAGAATAGAATAAGTGGGAGGTGGGATAGGAGGGAGGGAAATATAGTCAGTCTTTTACAATATATCCACTATGGAAATGTTATATAAATATATATAAATTATATAAGTACAAGCTATACATGTGCAACTTATTTTGCTTATCTTTATAGTAAGGGTGGGTGACAAGGGTGGAAGGGAATGAATCTGGAATTCAAAGTTTTAAAATCAAATGTTTAAATATATATATATATGTTATATATATATATATATATATACATACCATTATAAATATTATTTTACATGTAGCTGGGAAATAAGATATACAGGCTCTGGGGCATAGAGATCCACTATTCCCTACTGGAAAGTCAAAGGGGGTATGGGAGAAGATGGGAGAGAGCAGATTGGAGGAGGGCATATCCAGTGGGACTGCTATTTTGAGTGGTGAGTAGGGGAAAAATGGGGAGAAAATTTGTAACTCAATATCTTGTGGAAATGAATGATGTAAACTAGAAGTTAATAAAGTATTTGATTTAAAAAAAGGAAGTGAATGTTGAAAACCAAAAATAAATAAATTTTAAAAAAAGAAAAGAAATGATGAGCAAGCGGACTTCGGAAAAACCTGGAAAGGCTTGCATGAATTGATGCTGAATGATACAGTAACAGCAACATTGTGCAATGACCAACTTTGCTAGTCTTAGCTCTTCTGAGTATTGCAATGATCTAAAACAATTCCAAAAGACTCATGATGGAAAATGTTATCCACCTCCAGAGAAAGAACTGTGGAGTCTGAAGGGAGATTGAAGCATACTATTTTTCCTTTTTTTCCCCCTTCCTTTGGTTCTAATTCTTCTTTACAACATGGCTAATGTAGAAATATGTTTAATATGCTTATATATGTATGGCCTATACCAGATTGCACACAGTCTTGGAGAGGAAGGAGGAGATTTAATTTATGTAATTTAAGACTCAAAAGCTTGTAAAAGTGAATATTGAACAGAGCCAGGAGAACATTGTGCACAGTAACAATCATGTTGCACAAAGACTGACTTTGATAGACTTATTTCTTGTCAACAATGCAAGGTTCTAAGACAACTCCAAAATACTCACATTGGATAATGCTATCCACATCCAGAAAAAGAACTTTGGAGTCTGAATGCAGATGGAAGCATGCTATTTTCTCTCCTTTTCTTTTGTTGCTTTGTTTTTTCTTTCTCGTTGTTTCTCCCATTAGTTACACGTATTTTTTTACATCATGACTAATGTCATTATATGTTTAACATGAATGCATAAGTAGAGACTATATTAGGTTGCACACCATATTGGGAAAGGGGAAGGAGAGAGAAGGGAAAAACTTTGAAACTCAAAATCTTATGGGTTGAAAACTAAAAATAAATCAATAAATTTTTAAAAATGAAAAAAAAAGAAAAAAATTAGAATTGGGTGAGTGGAAGCTAATGACCCCATAAGACATCAAGAAGCAATAAAACAAAGTTAAAAATGAAAGAAAGAAAGAAAGAAAGAAAGAAAGAAAGAAAGAAAGGAAGAAAGAAAGAAAGAAAGAAAGAAAGAAAGAAAGAAAGAGAAAGAAAGAAAGGAAAATGTAAAACATCTTGTTGGAAAAACCACTGACCTGGAAAATAGATCCAGGAGAGATAATTTAAGATTATTGGGCTACCTAAAAGCCATGATTAGAGAAGAAGTCTAGTGTATCAGCAAGGCCATATTCACAATGCCTATAGAGATTACAAATATGCTGATATAATTATCCATCACAAAATACATCAGGTTTGCCATTTGGGGAAATAAACTACAAAATTTATTAAGATACCAAAAGACTGAGTCCCAAAACCAGAAAGTGAAAGCCATCAGAGTAGTTATGATATTGGCACAGGTAGATAAAGTAGAAAGCACCCAAGCCTTTAAAACAGAACAGGCTACCTCAGGCAAAGGTCCTCCTCTCCCCACTCACAGCAACCACCCAGCGCCCTGGCAGTCCTCAGCAGGAGTCCTTAGCAGAAAGTCCTGCTCCCAGCAGCTCCGGCCACTGGCAGTCTTCAGCAGGAGTCCTAACTCAAAAAAAAAAAAAAAAAGGCAACCGCCGCCAACTGCCAACCGCAGGACCGTTAGCTCGGCTTTTCACTTTCTCTTGCTCTGCTATGTCAGCACGTCCATGGGGCATGGGAGATCTTTAAATCCCATAACCCTTACATCTAGACATCATATTCAAGAATTTTTTTAAGACAAACTACGTTCATATTTCAGATCCAGAGGGTAAAATAAAAATCGGAAGAATTCACCTCCAGAAAACGAACTGAAAATGAAAACTGCAAGGAACTGATGGAATCTTAATAAAGCTGCCTCCATCCCCAATATTCTAACTTTCTTGTAGGCCCCACAGAACAGCAGGCCCACTGCTTCTACCTCATCATTCACTACTCCCCCCTGCCCCAATATCCTAACTTCTTCGTATATACCTCACTATTCACAAGAACAGGTGTGTCCATAAAGTTATATTTCTCACAAAAACAGCAGGAATGTCCATGTGATAGTATCCTAGCCACTGCCTCTAGCTTGCCACTGCCCCAGACCCATTCCTCATATTTCCCAGAGAAACATCAGGTGTGTCCATGCACTCAAACACAATCACATCTATCTAATCTCAGATAGGATCACAATACTCAGCCAATTGGAAAGCAGTATCATCAGGATGCCCAAGCAGGATGTGGACCCCAAAACAATAAAAGGGACTGTCCCTAAGTAGGCACCTGTACAGTAATAGCAAAAGCTTCCTTTAGGTGAACTTATGATGTAGAGAGGCTTATTATAATGTCATCATCATGCATACATACTCCCCAAATGAGTTTTTCTGTATGCATTGTGGGTCATCACATAAACAGTTTCACTGAGACCGGGACCACTCTCCTAATACCTAATCCCTTAACAAATCCCTCCTGCCTTTTTAATATTCATAATTTCTCTTATTTAATTGCATCCTCACCTTATAAAAATCTATTGTTTTCTTTTATGTGCTAGTTCCTCTTGGAACTTAGCCCACTTCATGAGAGGCATCAATCTCAATAAATGCCTGTACTTGGATTAGAGGCGGTCTAACTCTGAATTCTTTGAGATGGTTCCACAACAACACATTATGAAACCACAACAGAATATTATAGCCAAATCTCAGAGCTCCCAGGTCAAAGTGAAAATACTTAAAGCAGTCAGAAAGAAATGATTCAAATATCATGGAGCCACAGTCACGATTACATAAAATTTGATGATTTCCATGTTAAATGAAGGGAGGACTTGGAATATGACATTCCAGAAGGTAAAGGAGATAGGATTATGTAGCAGCAACCACACTGCAATCTAGAATCGCTGCTAGCACAGGTTCTTAGATATGCTTTATTAGGAAATATAACTGTTTAACATTAGTTCAGGGGAAAAATCAGCACCTTGAACTTCAGTGAAAATCCAACCAAAGAAAATAGAGAAAATACAAGTAGAGAAATAAAGACTAGAAGACAGAGCTTCTAATTGTCTGAGAAATTAGCACAGATCAACAGACAGATTCAACTGTCTGACCAAGGCAATACATATATAGTTACCAGAGAGAGAAGCACCAACATCTGGGTTTTTCAAAGCCCGGGGCAGGGGCTCCTTAATGGCTACCCAGAGTCTCATCTGGTCAAATCACAAGAATACTCTTCCAATGAGTAAGCCTCAAAATGAAATGCTCACCTCAGAGTATATACACCTTTTTTGGAGTCAGAGGGCATCACAAGCCTCATGACTCAGTGCCTAATTAGAAATTAACAAAAGGTGTGAAAGCCTTCAGACAAACAAACCTCCAGTAAGCAAGCTTCCTTTAATGGGCTCCACAGTGAGGCCAATTAATGGTCGGAGAAGATCTTGTATCTCATTAATGTTACACATTAGAACCAAGAATCACCCACCTAGTAAAACTGAGTTAAATCTTTCAGGAGAAAAAAAACAGATGTTTTAAGAAACAGAGGAATTTAAAGCATTCCTGATGAAAAGACCAGAGCTGAATAGAAAATTTGACATTCAAACACAAGGCTCAAGAGAAACATAAAAAGGTTAACATGAGTTATTATAAGGTACTCAATAAAGTTAAAGTGTTTACATTCCTACATGGAAAGATGATATATGTAACTCCTAAGAACTTCATCATTATTAGGAGAATTAAGAAAGGGTTTACATAGATAGAGAGAAAGGGTGTGAGTTGATTATGTTGCAATGATCTTCCCCCAAACCCCCCCCAAAATTGAGGGGGTGAAAAAGAGTAAATTCACTGGAAGGAGGGAGAGGTAGATGGGGAAACTTTTTTCACATAAAAGAGGTACAAAAGGTATGGCTTTTACAATGGAGGGGAAATGGAGATGGTGCTAGCAAGCAGTGCTTGAATTAAACACTCTTCAGAATTGGCTGAGAGAGGGAAGAATATGTAAATACACTCAATTGTGTACAGAAATGTAAGTTATCTGATAGGGAAAAAGGAAGGGAAGGGGATAAGAGAGTGGGGAGAGCCTGATAAAGGGGAAGGAGGATTAAGGAAAGCAGTGGTCGGAAGCAAAATAGATTTTTGAGGAGAGACAGGATCAGAAGAGAGATGGAGGGAAATATAGTTAGTAATCATAACTAGGATTAGGAAGAATTTCCTAATAAAATGGAAGTAGATAGCAGAATGAATTAGAAACCAGAATTCAACAATGTGTTGTTTACAAGAGACACATTTAAAACAGAAAGACACCTACAGAGTTAAAATAAAGGATTGAAATAGAATCTAATATGCTTCAGGTGAAGTGAAAAAGGCAGGGGAAGTAATCATAATCTCAGACAAAACAAAAGTAAAAATAGAACTAATTAAAAGAGATAATCAGGGAAACTACATTTTGCTGAAAGGTACCAGGGACAATGAAGTAACATGAAAAAAATTTATAGCAAATTTTTCTGATAAAAGCCTCATTTCTCAAATATATACTGAGTATAGAATGTAGTAAAATTTATAGAAATAAGAACCATTCCCCAAATGATCAATAGTCAAAGGATATAAACAGAGTTTTCTTTTTTCTTTCTTTCTTTTTTTTTTTTGCAGAGCAATTGGGATTAAGTGACTTGCCCAAGGTCACACAGCTAGTAAGTGTTAAGTGTCTGAGGCTGTTATAGGAATGGGAATTTAAGATCTTCCCTGCCCCTAGGCCTGTTGGTAGGCTTAAGTGCACCTGGAGCCTGTGGAGGGAGGCTTGGTGCTCTCTGATTTGTCGGTGGGTCAAGAGGGTTGTGACATTCTCTGAGCCAGGAAAAGGCTATATAAACCCTGATGGGAGGCTTAGTTTTGGGGTTCACTTTGAGAAGTGTTGTGTGATTTGACCAGATAAGTCTCTGAGCAGCCGTTGAGCCCCCCTGCTTTAAAAAACCCAGTTGTTGATGCTTTCCTTTTTGGTAACTGACTAGGTATGGATATAATGGTCAGACAGTTGGAGGCCTGTCTGCTGAAATGTTTCTCTGTCTTCTTGTAACTTCTGCTTGTAACCTGTTTGTATACTCTAAAGTTGGGGTGCTGACTTTTTCCCCTGAACTAGGTAAATGATATGTTTGATTGATTAAAGCAAGATTGTTAATCCATTTTGAGTTGCTTTCCTTTAGAAAAGCAGATCTAAGAACCTATGTTGGTAGCCACCCTGGGTATAGTGGGGCACTTGCTGCTACAGAGGCCGAATTTGAACTCAGGTCCTCCTGACCCCAGGGCCGGTACTCTATTCACTGCACTACCTAGCCGCCCCATAGACAGTTTTCAGATGAAGAATTCAGAGCTATCTATAGTCACATAAAAAGGCTATAAATCACTATTGATTTGGTTGTTGTCCTTGTTTAATCATTTCAATGGTGTCCAACTCTTTTTGATCCCATTTGGAGTTTTCTTGGCAAAGATTGGAGTAGCTTGATATTTCCTTCTCCAGCTCATTTTATTAATGAGAAAACTGAGGCAAACAGGGTTAAGTGACTTGCCTAGGGTCACACAGCCAGATTTAAACTTAGGAAGATATCTTCCTGACTCCAGGCCCAGCATTCTATCATCCTGCCACCTAGCTGCACCCCATTATTGATTAGTGAAATGCAAATTAAAACAACAACTATCAGAAATGACAAATTCTGGAGAAGATGAGGGAAAAAATTTGAACTCCTGGTAGAGTAGTAAACTGATTCAACCATTCTGTAGAATAATTCGGAACTATGCCCAAAGGGCTATAAAACTGTGATTCCTTTGAAACAGCAATAGGATTATTAGGTCTGTATCCCAAAGAGATTAAAAAACAAAAGGAAAAGTGCTTACACGTACAAAAGGATAACAGCTCTTTTTGTGGTGGCAAAAAAAAAAGGAAATCAAGGGTATGTTCATCAATTGGGGAATGGCTGAACAAGATGTGATTATGATGGAGTGCTCTTATGCTCCAAGAAATGATGAGGGGGTGGTTTAAAAAAAAACATGAGAAGATCTGTATTAACTGATGCAAACTGAAGTGAGAAGAACCAAGAGATAATTGCACACAGTAATAATAATATTGTAATAATGATCAACTGTGAAAGACTTGACTACTCTGATCAATACAATGATCCAAGACAATTCCAAAGGATGGACAATGAAAATATGCTATCCACCTCCAGAGAGAGAACTGGTGAACTCTGAATGTAAAATAAAATATAATTTTCTTACTTTATTTTTGAAATATGGTTAATATGGAAATGTTTTGCATGATTTCACATGTATAATTGGTATATTGCTTAGTTTCTCAGTAGAGGAAGAGGGGAGGATAGGGAGGAAAAGAATTTGGAACTCAAAATTTAAAAGAAAAGAATGTAAAAAATAAAGGTTAATTAAAAAGTAAAAGAATCAGAGAGAAAGGGAGGGAGAAAGCCAGAACTATAATTACTGGGTTCATGTGTCTCAGTCATACCTACAACTTCATCTAGCTTCTCCTTTACCTGTCCTCACAACCAAACTTTCTGTACCCCCGTCCCCCAAATATGACTAGTCTCCCCAAAATAACCCAGCAACCTTCCTTTTGTTTGCTTCCCCAACTATCCATGATACAGGTATGGGCATAAAGGCCAAGGCCGTTTTGTGTCCTAAAAGCATTTGCCCTCCACAGCTATGGAGCAGTGAGAGCCTTACTGATGGGGGGTGGCAATAGGTTATACAGGAACTCTGATCCTTATCAATGACCAGAATGCCTGTGATTCAGTCTGGAAAGAATTCAGTAGGCCCAAGCAGTCTTGAAGTCAGGATTGTAAAAGTTTATTGTTATGCTTTACAGCAGGCAAGGGTCCTTACAGGGACCTGCAAGTTTATTGTTATGCTGTACAGCGGCCAAAAGTTCTTGAAGAACCCGCAAACTTAAAGAAGACATAGGCATAATTTTTAAGGAGTCTAGGCAATTAATCAGATGTCAATTTTGCTAACTAGGTGAGTAAGGGTGGGATTAGGAAGGAGTTAAAGAGTGGTCAGTACTTAAGGGAACATGCACTTTTAATGTCAACTGCAAAAGGCATATTGCCCATAATTCACTGGGAAATACCCCAAGGGGGGGCTACCTGGAGGTGTGGTTTTAGGTCTGAAACGTCACTAAGTCAGCTAGCAGTCAAGGGATGACTAGTCTGCCACCCATCAGTGTCGTGTTTGACAAGATGATGTTGGGAACCAAGGCTAACAGAGACTCAGTATGTGGATAACCTATAGATAGGGCATTGAAGGATTCATAGGGGCAACTGACTACTTACTAAGGGGAGATAATATTTGCCTAAGCTAAAATGTTTATAGATGGTTTAGTGAAGGATTCATAGGTGTAGCTTGTTAATGTTCCAAGCAGAGATAAACAGTTCATGGGTTGTTGCTGGGCAGAGTGCTGGCAGGGGGAAGGGGCAGAGTTAATGCTCTGAGGCTGGGGAGGGGAGGAAATGTGATTTTACAAACTGGTTTTACAAACTGATTTTACAAACTGATGCTACAAACTGATATTACAGACTGATGTTGCAAACATAGATCCCAAGCACCCCATCATTACCAGGCAACTTTATGCACAGAACACCTCATCTGATCCTTATTCTGCCGCACTTTTCTTACTATGTCTATGAGCATATTCTTTATAAGGTCCATCCTTCTTCCTTTTCCTCCTAGAAGAGGAAAGTAATCCTGTTTCTTCATGTGCCTTTGGGGTGGGGTGTGAATAGGAACTCCTAGAGACAGTTCTATTTCACTTTTGTCAGTGCTTTGCACATAGTAGGCATTTAATAATTGCTTACTTAATTTGACTACCTAGTATTTGCCTATCTCCTTGCTTGACAGCACTCCCAAAGGATCTTATAGTCTAGACTAGAAAGCAATATATATATATGTATATATATATATATATATATAATCATATTACCAAATGGAATATGGTAAGCGAATTACACTTAAGAGAATTACAACAAAGTGTTACTAGATTTTAGAAGAGGGAGGGAACACTTCTGAGGAGGGCAATTAGCAAAATAGTTGTGTAGGAGATAACATTGGACCTAATTCTTGAAGGCTAGGTAGGGTTCCCCAGGTGAAAGTCAGGGATGGAGTAGGGTGGAGGATATACTAGATGGAGAGAATGGCATAAGTAACCATAGAAAGGGAAGAAAGCAAGGAATATATTAAGGAAATGGTGATTCTTCTTTGGTTGGAATGTAAAGCACATGAAGGGAAGTAAGGTAAGAGAAGGTTAGAAATGAAGCTGTAAGTGACTTGGGGAGAAGTTTGAATTCCAGCCTAATGAGTTTATACTTTACTTAGTAAACCACAGGGATCCATTGTACTATTTTGAGCAGAGAAAAGATACAAACAGAGCTATGTTTTTTGAGAATTAATCTGTTGATGTAGTGTAAGATTAGCTGGAGAGACTGGCAAGGAGGCTATTTATTACATTGATCTAAGTTAGACATAATGGGGTCCTGAAACAGTGATAGCAACACTGAAGAGGGGAACAGATGGGATTTGTATTTCAGAGGTACTACTAACAGGAATTAGCAACTGATTGTGAAAGGTTAGAGAGAGGGATGGGTGAAAGATCACTGAGCTTTTTAACATGGGTGTCTGGGAAGATGATGCTGCTAATTTAGCAGAATTAGGAAAGTCAAGGTGGTTGAAAAATTCTGTTTTGCTATCAACTTGATTAAATGAGGTTTCTTTGCAGAAAGAGATAGAAACAAAGAGAGAAATAGACCAGGTAACCTTGATGGTCTCTTCTGCTGCCTGATTCTGTGAACCAGTAACATTTTTGTATTATTTTTAGGGCTACCGTAAAATACATTTAGTGTTCAGCATATAGAAACTTGTATTCCTGGTGGAAAAAAAACACATTTCCAATGTAAGTAATTTACAAAATAGCCTTTTCTGTTTCTCTCTGCTTCTGCTTCCAGTTAGACACACACAATCTTTTTGCTTGTTATTTCAAACCCAGCATGAGGCTATCAGCAGGCCTGGGCATGCCTGAGGCTGCCTTTGCCTTTCATAGATCAAGGACAATTTGTAATACATTGTACCCTTGGGACTCCCTCCCTCCCTCCCTCTCGTTCTCCATTCTCCTTCCCCACCAATCTTTCAAATTATAATAGTGTAGTGTCTCCAGAGGGAATACTTCACAATTGGCTTAGCTCCTCTTATTTTTATGCTATATACACTGAAATATTAGTAGAGACCCACATCCTTTTTCTTTTTTGAAATGCCATTAAGAAAGATAACTTTATTTCTTATTCTTTTTCAGATAAGGTGATATGTGAAGTCCATCCATTGGTAATTTTATGATTTTTGAAAGCCATGTTGTTGTTGTTTTTAATATTGAATTCCTTGTCCTTGCTTATTTGACCTTTGTAATCAAAACTAGCTAAGAGCCAATAAAAGTTCTAACACTTTTTCTCCCTCCCAACCAACCAGTCAACATACACATGTATTTCTGTATATATAGATGTGTTTACACACACACACACACACACATGCATATATACACACACTTTTTTGTTGTAGCAACTGGATACTAAGAAAAAAAACCCCTAGGTTATAATTATCTGTCCATTATTTTCAAACCCCAAATTTGTTTTGTATAAAAAAAATCATAATTTAATTTATAGAGTAAATCACTTTTTCAGCTACAGATTCTTTCTCTACCATCATGTTCATTTCATTAAACTATTTCATGAAACTAGACGTAATAAGATCTGCTCAAAAGATATTGAATCTCTAATAGAGCACCAGCCCTGATGTCAGGAGGATGTGGGTTCAAATCCAGCCTCAGACACTTAACACAAAAACTAGCCATGTGACCTTGGGCAAGTCACTTAACTCCAATTGACCCTCCCCCCCAAAAAAGATATTGAACCTCATTTTCTCATGCCAGATTAGGCCTCTTTTCTACCAAAGAGACTGTAGCCAAAGAACAAAAAATACTCCTGAAATTTTGACAGATTCAAGCCCCAGTTATTGATTCACATCTATTATTGATTGAATTGAGTGAGACCAAAAAATTTTATTCCAATGATGAGGTCTCATGAATAGCAGAGTTTCTAGAAATAGTGGGACTAGTTGAAGGAATCCATTGATCAGGATCTTTCATTCTGGTTCAAATCAATCCAGTTCTCATATGCGTAATATTGGAACATGTTCTAATGCTGCCATTCCTCTTATTTACCATTGATAACTTGGAAAGAGCAGCATTATTTATGAGAAACACTAAAGACAAGTTTGATTCTGCATTAGAGGCCTGATCCAACCAACCTTTGAGGAAATTCAAGGCTCACCTTTTGGAAAATGAATTTTGGTCCTGTAGTATACCATTTGATGGTATCAAATACAGATAGTATTTATTAAGTGGCATTGTAGGTTTGGTTATTGGGAGGCCAAAATACTAGTGTTTGGTTAACTCTCTTAAAAGCTAGTTAAAGCTTAAAAGCTAAGAAATCTGCCTCAAAAAAAGATATTTTTTATTTGTTCATTCATTCACTTGTATTTTTATTTTTTTAAGTAGCAAAGAAATCCATTTATCCACTTTGATAGCAAAACAGAAATCAGCTAAAGTATACATAGGAGAATATATACCAGGAAATAGAGAGAGAAGGAGCTCTCCTATTGAGAGTGAAGTAAATGCTTAGCCAAGAGTGTTTTAGATCTCACCCAAGGGGAAGTTCCCCAAAGCCTCTAGTGTAGAAAGCTGAGGATAGGGACAGCTCCTCTTGTGTTGGCTTCATCCCAGAGTTTTTTTTCTTCAGCTACTAAAGTGGGGTTGTCTTTGTCCCTCTTCTTTCTAGAAGCTGAAAGCCAGAAGTACCTGAAGCTACTGAAGAACCTGAAAAGCCTTAAGAAGCCCAATGAAAAGACTGGATGGAGTTTTTCTCTCCCACTCTCAATGACCCTGCCCTGCCCTTCACTCATGTGTAGGGCACTGATTTCCTTGAATGTGGAGAAAAGAGTCTCTTACCATTGGACTTTGGGACTGGGGCTAAATTCTTACCCCTGTCTTCCTATAAAATGAGGGATTAAACTATTTGATCTTTAAGGTTTTTCCATACTTAAATCTACAATCCTGTATTTGTTACTACTCCTTTATTTCATTGTCTTACTCAATGATGCTTGTGTCAGCTGCTACAAATAGAAGTCACTTTAGGAGAGCTGAAAGAACCTCTGATAGAACCTCTAAAGGCTTAGTAAGAGGAATGCTCAAGCAGTCTTCCTTTAAGATGTAGCATTTATGCCACTTGAGTTTCTCTTACCAAGTCAATCAATCAGTCAACAAGCATTTATTAAATCACCTACTAAGTATCAGCCTCTATACTAGTGACACAAAGATAAAAATGAGACAACCCCTGCCATCTAGCAGCTTACATTCTAAAGGGGGGATACAATGTATGTATATGTAAGCAATTGGCTTGATACGTGGGGTGACTGAAAATGAGAAGTGTTAAATAACATTGAGGTCACAAACCTGGGTGACTGGAAAAATGGTGTCCTCAACAGCATAGAAAAGTTCAGAAGAAGGATTGGTCTGAGAGAAAAGATAATGAATTTTGTTTTGGACATATGGAGTTTGAGATACCTCTGGGTTTCCAGTGTGAAATTTCTTGGAGGCAGTTAGAGTTGCATGATGAGAACTTGGGTAAGAGACATTGACTGGATATATATATTTGAGAGTCATCTGCACAGAGATAATGGAACCCATGGGAGCTGAGCTAAGATATAGCTGTTGAAGGAAAATGGATTTCAACAGTCAGAGAGGAGAATGAAGTGCCTTCAAGGCATGGGAGACAGCCTGTATGAATGCACAGAGGTGGAGAGTGCAGGGCAAGATGTTAAAATAGTTTATAAATTTGTTTGGCTGAAAGGTATTGAAGAATACAGGAATGGGAGCAATGGGAGAGAAGTGTGGAAAGATAGGTTAGTCTACTGCTAAGTGTATTCCTCAAAGAAGTCAAAGACAGAAACGAAGGGCCCATATATAACAAAAATAGTCATAACAGTACAGTTTCTGATGGGGGAAGAACTGGGAAAAAGTATGCACCTATTTTATTTTGAATGGATTCATGAAATACCATGGCATATAAATTACAGCACCATAAGAAATGATGAATGTGAGAAATTCAGAAAAACTTGAGAAGGCTTGATGAACTGATGCAGAATGAAGTAAGCAGGACCAGGAAAACAATATACACAATAATACTAAAAATGTATATGAAAACATAGAAAAGGGCAGCTAGGTGGCATAGTGGATAGAGTTCCAGGCCTGGAGTTAGGAGGACCTCAGTTCAAATCTGGCCTCAGACATTTACTAGCAATATGACCCTGGGTAAGTCACTTAACCCTGTTTGCCTCAGTTCCTTCCTCTGTAAAATGAGCTAGAGAAGGAAATGGCAAACCACTCCAGTATCTTTGCCAAGAAAACTCCAAATAAAGTAAAAAAGACTAGGACACAATGGAAATGAAAACAATATTAAAACAACACTAAAAGATTATTAGCTCCTTTTTGATTATCATAACCAATCTTCATACACACCTCTCTCTCTTTTCATTAGAGAAGTGGAGGACTATGGATGTGGAATGTGATTTACTCTGTTAATCTGATCATTACATCTGCCGGTTGTGATTAAATATTTTTCTTAATACAAGGGAAGACTCATATTCCACTGTTGTTAAATGATTATAGCTTAGAAGTAGGTTGTTTTCCAAGGAATACAAGTTAAAGTAAGTCTGAGGTTCTTCCTCATACAAAGGTGACAAAAAAGGAAAATGATAAAAGTTGGAGGGGCTGGGGGAAGCAGGCACATTAATTCATTGTTGGTGGGACTGTGAATGACCTAGTTATTCTGGAAAGCATTTTGGAACTATGCCCCAAAAGTTACTAAACTGTTCATAGCATTTTATCTAGTGGTACCATAACTAGTCCTATACCTACAAAGAAATCAAAGAAAGAAGAAAATGATCCATATCTACAAAAATATTTATAACAGTTCTTTTTGTGGTACCAAAGAATTGGAAACTATCAGAGTGCCAATCACTTGTATCAGAATGACTGAAAAAAATTATGTCAATATAATAGAATGCCAGTGTCATAAAAAATGATGAATAGCACTGTTTCAGAGAATTTTGGGACTTCTTATATGAACTGATACAGGGTGAAAAGAGTGGAAGCAAGAGAACACATAAAGAAAAGCATCTCTGAATTCTAATCAACACAGTGACCAATCATGATGCCAAAGGGCCAATGATGAAGTATGCTTTGCACCTCCTGACAGAGAAACATGATGGACTCATGAGAATGTGTGATGTGGCATGGATCTGGATTGATGCAGGCAGCCAGGATACAGGATACAAGTGTGCTTGCTCCGTGCTGACACATCCAAAGATAATGGTTTTTTTTTTTTTTGCCTTTTTTGGAGGACAATTGGGCTTAAGTAACTGCCCCAGGTTACACGGCTAGTTTTTTTGTGTGGGTGTTAAGTGTTTGAGGCCGAAACCGAACTCAGGTCCTCCTGACACCAGGGCCAGCGCTTTACTCACTGGGCCACCTAGCCGCCCCCAATCCAAAGATAATGTAGACTTGTGAGCTTATTGTTGGCATGCTGCCTGCCTTCTTTGTGTGTTTCTCTACATATCAAAGGGGCGCTGGTCAATAAGTACAGATGCCTCTACTCCCTGTCTCAACTGGTTGCGGTGAGAATATGAATCCCTTATCTACAATTCCACTGTTTTTCTCAGGTCTGGCCAAATCCAGTGTGAATCTGCTAGGAGCTTTGGGACACGGCCAATGCAAGAATATGTGTTCCTTAACTATGCATTTTTGTTATAAGGGTGTTGATTTTATTTTTCAATGTGGTAGGGGTTGTAGGTAGGAGAAAGAAGTAGATATTTGTTTATTGAAAAAAGTAAAATTAAGTAAAAAATATAAAGGAAGGCTGTGTGCATATGTGGGCATGTCCAGTTTAAATAGAAGTGGTTGTGGTATAAAAACAACAACAAAACCTTTATAAAAAGGTAAGTGGGAACCAGTATATAGAGAATCTTAAATGTCAGGCTTCCTCAAATTCAATCAATTCATAAGCATTCATTGCAGTAAGGAAAATAGCCATTTGCCTGGCCATTTCCTTTCAGGTGGTGCTGGTGACATTCAGGAGAAAGTTGAATTAGGAAAAGTTTCAGGGTTAAATAAGCTTAGCACTTGGAGCAGGTACTTGTCCTCAGGAGGCAACCAGATGAATGGCAAAACCTGATTTGACTTTAAGGAGACACTGCAAAATAGATTTTTAGGAGGCTTGGAAGCTTGACACATCCAAAGATGTATGCTTGTTTTGGTCTTTAGTAGAAGGTTTGATGTGAGGCAGGTTGCAATGAATTTTTCCTTATTTTTTTCCTGGCTTCATCACTAGAAACAGTGGGGGAAGGGAGTTACCTGACTGGCTTACAATAGCAGCACTTTTTGACCTCGTGGTACTAAAATTCTACAAGAACAAGTTGAAATATGCTGCATGATTGATAAAGGACCCCAGGTGCAGTTCTGAAGGTAAACACTTCTAGAATTTAGCAGTCTGACCTGTAATATTAGATTGATTTAATCTGCTTTTTATGTGCAGAAACATTTTGGTAACTTCTCCCTTTCCTTTTCTCTTTCAGAGCACTGACTCTAGTCAGAGGAACAAAGTTTAAATTCCACATCTCATACTACCTGTGTGACTGTGGGCAAGTCATTTAATTTCTTTGGATTCCAATTTCCTCCTCCATAAAATGAGGGGCTTGGATAAGATGGCCTCTGAAGGCTCTTCCTGATCTATATTTGTGGTCTTATAAGTCTATTCTGATGTTCACCCAGAGGCTTGCCCAGAATCTGAAATCCCTTGGGTGGTAGCTACAAAGACCAAGCCTTAACTGCAAAGTTGGGTAGACTCTTTGAACCAGAGGTGAGGCTTTGTATGAATGCCTTGGGGAGCTCCATCAGATCACAGGAGTATTTTTCCCTTAAACAAACAAGCATTTTGGAAACACTAATTTTTCATTTCTCAAACCTTCCAGATTGTAGGTAGTGTTACATACATAGGTGTATAAACAGACCCAGTGTTGCTGATGTCTGCCACTTTTGTGAACATCTATATGGAACTCAGAGAAGGCTGGGCAATTTGTCCAACAGCTGTAGTGCTGACTCCCCTGCCTTCAAAAGGTTGATGCCTTCAAAGAGATAATATAGACATGTTCTGAAAAATGTTCACTGCTGCAAGCTGATTTTTTCTTTTATTCTTGTAGTCCAAGAGAACTTGCCCAAGAAATGGTTCTCAGAGGGGGTGGTAAAGCAAATTCAGCCTCTCATACCCACTACCATTAGAAATAAGATTGTCTTCGGGGGGTGGTTATAGTTTATTGATGATGGTTCCTTTGTGACAAGGAGTTCAGAACCTGAGCTGGGAACATGCAGTAGAATTCTAAGGATGCTAGGTGCATTGTGAACCCTTCTTCCTATTCATGTAACTGGGACCAATTCAGGCAGTGAAGAGGAGATATATCATCACCAGTGTCATCTGGAGCTTGCAAGGTCTATGAACTATTAATCCTGTTCATGACCTTGGCAAGCTGGGGTAAGGAGAATGACTATTTTTGCCCCCTTTATATTTCATAATCCCTGAGAAGGGAAAGTGAAACTCATTTCCTTGCCCTATTCCTTTTATGAACCTCATGAGCTCATTCAAGCTCTGGGGAGTGGGGGGAGGTTCTATGTGCTATGGAACATCTGGGAGGAAGAAAGGGGAACAAAAAAAGAGTCAGTGAGTGATGTCAGTTTCTGCAAAAGAGTAGGAGAACTTACCTATTTTCTTTTTCCTTTTTACTCTATATACAATAAAAACTTCAATGATCAAATACAATGTAGATCTGTGGGTGCCAAAGAAAGAGATCTGAGTGAGTGATCTATAGAGAAATAGAGGGGGCAGAGCTAGAATATAATAATAGTCCATAATTTAATAACAAAATTAATCCATTCCACTGAGATTTAGTCAATTAGCATTTACTAAGTGCCTAGTAGGTGCCAGACACTGTTTTAAACACCCAGAATCCAAAAATAAATGGACAAATGTCACTTTAGAACCATTTTTTTTTGTTTTTGGTCACCATGGTGTGGTCACCATGATTCACAGACTGGTAATATAATGTTACTGAGCATCTTGGCTTGGCAGCTCAAATAGAGTGACACATGTCAGTTAACTGAAATTTTCCGCTCCAATATAATTCACACTCCTGGAATATAGCTAGGTGACAGCACATACAAGCTAATACTCCTAGTGAATTCTCTACACAGTTATACTACATGTGAACGGCAACACTAGGTCTCTTCCAGATTCTTTATTAAGGAATGGGACTTTTAGGGGGTAGGAGAAAAGGAGGATGAGATTTAGAGAGAGGTTAGTAAAAAGGACCTGACAATCATCATCTATACATTGTTGAAGCTGAATTTTTCATTTCTTGCCTATCTCTTTAATAAGAGAAGAAATACAGTTTACCTGGAATAGACCCATGCAAACTAAAGGGGTAGACTATGGATTCCAAATGAGTGGAAAATAATTAGCAAGATGCTTCATCTCCTCATAGCTGATATTTAGTGTTTGGAAAATTCAGAAAAGGTGGTTGAATGAAGCAAAGAGTATGTAGTTATCTCTGTCAAGACTATACAAGGACCAGGGCAAATAAACTGTGGATACTGGAGAGTTATTCTTCCCTATTGGGAATAATAGCCATAAATGGGCAACTATGGCAAAAAGCAAAAGATCTTTGTACTATAAAGGAGAATATTGCTTCACTTAGAGAACTCAGGAAATCATCTCGAAGCTGTCAGGTACTCTCCAGTAGATCTTTATTCCTAAAGTGTTTCCTAGGTTGTAGGAGGCTCAGTGAACAGTTCTTGATCAGAATTACTTCAGAGCACTCAGCTGGAATGTAGATCTCAGAGGGTGGGTGGGTGACTCACATCCTCCAGAACCATACAAAAGGATCTCTAACAGAGGATCGTGTTTTGTTACATCTTAACTGCTAACTTGCTTGAATTACATTTCATCCAATTTGTAAAAGTAAACACTTTAAAAATCCACAAACTTCCTTTTTAACCCTGGTAATGATGAATACTTGTAATACTGAGCCCTTTGTAAGCTTATAAGGATGAGGCTGAAATATAGATTGGTTGTGAGAATTCTCTAGAGCAGTTTGCACCCACTCAGAAGCTTAGGAGAAGAAGAAAAGCAGCAGCTTTTCCCTCTTCCCATCCTCCTTTCTCCTTCCTTGGGTCCATATTTTGGTAATAAATATCTTTTCCTTTTCACTGGGGCAGGACTAGTTACTAGGAGTACAATATGTGAATGAACCAGTGGATGGCACCCCAAGCCTTGAATTACCACCCAAGTTCCTTTGTGCAGGCACACATGTCAGACGTGAGTTTCCAGGTGTCTGAACTCCTTTTAGTACCTTATGAAAGTATAAGCTTTATGTCCTTACTCTTACTTTTAAAGTGAGGGACTTAAACTAGATGATCTCTCAGGTCCTTTCTGGTTCTATGATCCAACAGCAATAACAACAACAACAACGACTGGCATTTATATAGCCCTTTAAGGTCTGCAAGGTTCTTTATAAATATTATCTGATGTGGTCCTTACAACAACTCTGGGAGATAGGTGCTATTATCTTCATTTTACGGATGAGGAAACTGAGGCAAACAGAGGTTAAATGACTGGCTCAAAGTCACAAATAAGTGTCTGGGCTAAATTTGAACTCAGGTCTTTCTGACTCCAGGTTCATTATATTATCCTCTGTACCCTTTGTTTTGTCTAAGGTATAAAATATGGAAGTGTTTAACAGCAATTCATAACATCAAATGGCTCATGCTTCCATTCCCATGGTCTTCTTATATACTAACTTTGCATGATCTAAATACACAAACACAGTATTATGTATAAATATAAGCACACACATGTATTACATATAAAATGGATTAAGGTGCCACAGCACATTTACAAAATGGAATTGGAAATAAATGATATAGCAAAAAATTAGTGAGCTACTGACCCAGACACTCCTGTAAAAGGTTGAAATCTCAACTTCCCAATCATTATATCTATTCCTGTTAGGGTCCTCCACCATCTCCTGAAGTCTGTCCATGATCATGTTTTTTTGCTTCCATGACACTCCAACCATTTTCCATTCAGCCATTAAAGTGATTTTCCTAAAGTGCTTGGTGTGCTATGATTCATGGTGTCATAAAGAGTGAGACACTACTGAATGAATGAACCTTTATCCTGTATATGGCTTTTTTATACATTTTTTGTTTGTTGTCTTCCACTAAATTGTGAGATCTTTGTGAGCAGGGACCAGCTTTTGTTTCTTTTTGTATCACTAGAATTTAGCACAGTGCCTGACACATAGTAGACATTTAATGTTAATCGATTGATTTCAAAGCTAGATCTCCATAGGATAGGCATAGGATCCAGACCTGTCATTTTAATGGTATAGGGAATTCCCTCCTGAACCAACTCTTTTCAACAATGCAGATTGGTACCTTCTGTACAACTAAACGCTTAGAGAATTGCCCAGAGAATTGAGAGCTTAAGCAACTTGCCCAGAGACACAGTCAGTATGTATTGGAGGCAAAATTTGAACCCAGATATTCCTGATTCTGAGACTAGGGCTTTTTACATCTTTATTAATGTTGTTAAAACAGCCCCAGCTTCTAGGCAAGCAATCAGTGAAAAACTGATTTCGGGCAGCCTTTATTTTACCCAAAAGACAGAATGCAGAAAATAAAAGTAGATAGCCTTGGTAACTCTTGGCTACTCATAAACAATCCATAAAACGTTTTTCTCCTCTTTTTGTTGATGCCTACCTTTCCTCTAGGGATCTACCTATATGTTCTGCTAGAGTCATAGCATTGCTCTGTGGTTTAGACAAATTTGGGGCTTAGAGAGGCAATTTCAAACTATCCCTTTTACCCCAGATCTCTATGTATCATGTCTTGTGATACCATGCAAAGGTCTTGGACTTTCCACTGGAAATGAACCAGCTCAGGTTTGCTAGGCACCTATCTGCTTCCCTTTCTCAATATACTGGTAAGTCTTCTCTTCATTGCAAAGGCCTATATATGTCTCAGTCTTGTATTTCTGTAAGGGCTTGGACTCCCTGAAAGGAAAAAAGAACTTGGGTTTGATAGGGCGGTAATCCCTTTTTCAAACTGATCTGCACCGTCCTAATGAGCCATGGTAACAGTGAAGGGCAAAATCCATGTTTTTGCTACATATACTGTATATTTGCTACATATAGTATAGCAAAGCTTAGTCCCGTTATTACTCTGGCTTCAGGGCAATGTGTCAAGAGTTGCTGGATTAATGGACTAGCACAGGGGTTCTTATGCAAGGGGGGTCATGAACTTCTCAGTTTTTGTTTTTAAATTATTTTGGTGATGATATTTTAATGCTGACTTTTGGGACACTCTATATAATGCCTTTAGAGGTTTGTACCCCTGAGAAGAGAGGGAACACAGCATTTCCTTCTGAATAAGATTCTCTTATCAGCCATTCCATAAACTCAGTAGTGTCCTCTGATGGATTGCCACTTGGCAGATAGGGGAGAAGCTCAGGGAATACAATGATTCTATAACATTCTCCTCCCTTTCACTCTCCTCCCCTTCAGTGCTATCCAGAGAAATCTAAATTAAAAGCTTCGACTTCCTCAGAATCCACTCAGTCCTCAACCACCTACAATCTGGTTTCCACCCCCTACCACTCTATTGAAACTGTTCTTTCCACAATTAACAGTAATCTATTCGCTGCCAAATCCAAAAATATTTTTTCAGTCTTTATTCTTTTTTGCTTCTTCTTAGCATTTGTTACTGTTGATCATCCCTCCTTCTTGACTCTCTTCCTTTAAATCTCAAGGTTCTCTATTGGATTTTCTTCTACCTATCTGGTCATTCTTTTCTACCTCATTTATCGATTAATTTTCCTTTTCCCATCTGAAAACTATAGGTGTCACTAAAGGCTCTGTCTGGTCTTTGATTATCTCTGATATATCCCTTATCTAATTATCACTATTAATTACTCTCAAATCTATATATCCTACCCTAATCTTAGCACTTAGTGTCAGTCTCAAATTTCATATTGCCTGTTGGAAGCCTATAGATGGATGGATGCTCCATCAGCACTTCCAAATCAACTTGTTCAAAGTTCAAGTCAACATCTCCTTAAACCTAGTTTTTGAAACCTCTTTTTCTGTTGATGATCTAACCATCTTCCCTTTTAACTAGACATGAAACCTCTGTCAACTTTGACTTCCATTCCTTTTCACATTTTATATTGTTTGCCAAATTTGTTTCATTCTACTTTCACAATATTTCTTAAATCTATTCCTCTCTCTCCATGCCCATGGCCCCCTCCCTAAAACTGAACTAATCTGAACTATCGTAATAACTTATTAAATTATCTCTTTCTCCAACTTCATTACTCTCCAATCCATTTTTCACATAGCTGATAAGTTAATTTTCCCAATATACCCATTTCAGAACGTTATTCTTGCTAAAAACAGAAACAGACAAAAAACAAACAAAAAAGCCCCCACTAGTGTCTCCTTGTTCACAGTCTCAAATGGATCTATCATCACATTAATCTCTTTGGTGATGGATATCATAGCTCATTCATGCCTATCTTAGTCATGTCACATTTTGAGACTATTTTGCACATGCTCCTATAAGCTCATTTGTTGAGGAGTGGGTTATAGACCTAGCTTGCTGGGGGCTATTCTTACTTCCACTTTATACCTCAAAAATGTAGGAGAACCACAGGAAGCTGTTCATCTGATTATCCCTCTCTCCTGTCACATGACCAGTTTTCTCTCCTCCCCTCCCTCCATTATACATTTATTTTATATCTTTTATTCTGGTTTTGGATATATGTTTTGTTCCCTGCTTATATCTAGCATGCACCTTTCTTCTATTATTATTAATTATTTAACACTTATATAGTGCTTTAATGATTACAAAACAACCCTAGGAGACAGGTGGTGTTATTATGACCATTTTACAGATAAATACAGTGAAGCAGATGAAGGTTAATAGTGACTTTTGACTTATATTTAACAAATTCCTTTAACTTCTGTTTAATGTATAATTGCCAAAATGTAACTTTTGAGAAACATTTTAAACCTTCCATTTTTATAAACTTCCAAGGGTTATCTAGGTTTGACACTCCATCCCTGCCCCATCCCACTCACTCAAATATTGTATTATGTTCTTTTATGCAAATGAATGGGAAGGAGAAAGTCAAAGGGGAACTCTTCTAGTTGGATGTTCTTTGAAGCACTAATCAACTCCTCACATTTTTGTTTAAAATTCCTACTTTTAGTTGTGGTATATGCATGTTATGGAATACTATTGTGCTATAAGAAACGAGGAGCAGACGGTCTTCATATTTACCTGGAGAGGCTTAAAAGAACTGATGCTGAGTGAGAAGAGTAGAACCAGGAGAAATTTGTACACAATTACAGACACAACGTATGTGTGATGACCAACTTTGATAGACTGGACTCTTCTCAGCAATGCAGTGATATAAGTCAATCCCAAAAGACTCATGATGGAGAGAAATGTGTACATCCAGAGAAAGAACTAGAAGGAACTAAGTTTATATCCAGGTGAAAGCAAAATACCTGATCTTTTTCCTTCTCTTATTTGGTTTTATGTCCTCTTTACCATTTTTCATTCCAGCTGGTACAATCCGTCCTTATAACCTGACTAATGTATAATGTGAAAGTATTTACAGATCCTATACTTGAGTATAAGCCGCCATGGGGGGGAAGGTAAAGGAGGGGGACAAAATGTGAAACTCAAGGAATTGTGGAACTGAATCCTGTAAACTAAAAGGAAACAAACAAATTAATAAAAAAAAATTAAAAAAAATTCCTACTTTTACTATGTAAATATGGCCAAAAGCAAGGTTTTCCAGAATTTGGGCCTTCTCTTACAATGGTCATTGAAAATCTTTGGATCTCTCACGTCCTCAGCTTAAAGTTCTTAACTCTAGGTGAGGTCTACCACCTCACAGATGTGTGCTGCCCTCATTTTGGCCTTTGCTTCTGTAATATTCCTATAGCCATTTTTTCCATCCCTAGTTATTTCCTCTAGTCCAGGGGAGGGGCCACATGTGGCCCTCTAGGCCCTCAAATGTAGCCGTTTGACTGAGCTCAAATTCGGTGTGTAAATTTGGATTCCGTCAAAGGGCCACACTTGAGGACCTAGAGGGCCACATGTGGTCTCAAGGTGACAGGTCCCCCCAAACTTGCTCTAGTCCCTTGTTTCTGTAGAATTACAATATGTCTTTGTTGTGTGGTTGTGGTATCACTCTTTAAACAGTATGGGACACAGGGCATCAAAGATGGCATAATGTTGAATATTGGTAGCTAGAAGCTTCTCAGTCTTCCAATACTGCTTTACTCTAATAGGCTAACCAATACATAGCAATTAGGAGTTCATCTTTGGTATTTGACCAGTTTTCTTTTGCTGTCTCTGTGATTCTCTGGGCAAAAGGTCAAATTTGGAAAAGATCTTAGTAGTCTGCTAGTCTAATGAATACCTGAGCAGTAGTGCCTTCCAAAACATTCCTGGCAGATGATTATTCAGCCTCTGGTTGAATATCTCAAGTGACTGGGAATTATTATTTCCCAAAACAGCCCATTCCAATTTTAAGTAGCTCAGATTTTTAAGAAATTTTTTTTCCTTAACATTAAACCCTGATTTTTCTTTATTCACCTTTCACTAATATCTCATAGTTCTGCCTTCTGGGGCCAAACTGAACAATGTGAAACTTCCTTTCATGTGACAGTTAACATATGCCCCTGAAGTCTTCACTTTTCTAGGTGAAACGTCCCTGTTTCCTTCTACTGGCCTTTGTATGGCATGTTTCCAATGTAATTTTGATACAGTGGAGCTGTATATAGGATGGCAACTCTGTGTGTGTGAGAAAAAATACCCTGTGATCAGAGTTTCTAACCTAAAACCTGTCAAGCCCTTCATCTAGGGCACACAATGTAGCCTGATTACTTTATTCTCTTACAATTACATTTTTATCTGAAAACAATTTTCAGTTAAACTCTGCTTGACAGGTATAAAGTATAATACATTTGACCCAGAGAATGTCACAAACACTTTTAATCTTTCCAACTTAACCTTTTCATTCTGACTTAACCTTTACCTTTTTGAAATGAATAAGACATCTGAGGACCTCCATGTTGCTGTTATAAGGAAAGTCAAGTAAAGAGGCACTTTGGTTGATTGCCCTGCAGAATGGTCATGGGAGTCATAGCCCTATGCCAAAGAACTAATTTGCTTGATACTCATGACAATCTTCCCCTTCCCCCAAACCCCTCACCAAACATCTAAATAAAATTTTACCTGTGTGAGAAGGGCAGTCTAATTTCTGGCCTGTATTTATATTTGCTTGTCAAATCAAATGAATAAATATTTATTATTTACTATTTGGCAACCACCATAGGGAATATAAACAGTTATACACTCAAGAACTTCACAGACTAATTGGAAGCAAACTGATGGACACCCCACAAGTGTCTAGTTCTTTGTTACCACAAAAGGAACTGCTACAAATATTTTTGCAAATGATTTAATGATTTCTTTTCCTAGTAGTGGTTTTGCTAGGTCAAAGGTTTGAGTATGAACCTTAGAGTTTTTAAATTTGCATTTTTTCTAATTATTAGTGATTTGGAGCACAATGGCATATATGCCAGAATATTCTATTCTCTTTGACCAATGGTTTTTTGTTTTGACACACGTGTTACAGTAAAAGTTCAAAGTCTCTGTTGGTGCACTACATAAGAGAAACAGTTTTTAAACGTGGCCTAGCTGCACAAATATGTTTTCCTGTCTTAAATATGCCAGTGTCACTGGAGTGGAGCCTAAAGAGAGAGCTGGTGGGACAGGAAGAAGTCACACTGCAGAGCTTGCTGTTTGCTAGACTAAGGAATTTAGACAGGTGACATGGATTTTGCAGGGACAAGAGACACTGTGACCTTGAAGAACAAGATGTGAGGAGACAGTGTTTGACTACTGATCAGCAGTGAGAGGAGAGGAGGGAAAAGAAGAAAGAAGAAGGTATGGACAGCTGAATTTATAATAAGATTGTCTTGCAGACAAGGGCAGTTAAAATTTGCTAGCAGGAGGGTATGGCAGAAGCTGCTAACTGTAAATCAAATGCATCTGAGCAAATGATCAAGTAGCATTACATCATTACAAACAAAAGCAATGAAAAACTCCAGAAAAAAAGGCAGGAAAACTAATTCTAGAGAAAATTTCTTTTTTGGAGCTCCCAACCTCAGAACTCATGATGCAATGAACAGCTGTATGAAACAGAAAGTTTGCCATTACAGTTTGCTGGGAGAGCTAGGCACAAAATCTAGCAGTAAGACCAACAGAGAATGGCGGTTCTCAGTTCCAGCAAGCTTGAAGTACAAGGGGGATTTTTCCATGATGAGAAAGAGGTCTATTTCTGCCAGTAATAAGTAACAGGCTACATTGCATGTGCACAAAAAGCAAGGTAAAAGGACTGCTAGAATGAAGTGCTCCTTGAAACTGGATAAATGCTTCAAAGGGAAAGTGAAGAGGAAACAGACCCAGGAAAGGTAGAGGACAATCTATACCTGTGTCAGGAGGTTGGAGGTTAGAAGAATATGATACAGAGAAGGAAGGGAAGAAAGACCAATTTACCTTTGGAACTATGTAGTAAGTTTGAAGCTCTTTTCTCAGAGAGCAGGGATGGACCCTTTGAGAAAGAAGCAATGCTTCATACTCCAAGGAATGATAACAACAACCCATAGCTGCCACCAGGAAAAAAAAAAAAAACAACAAAACATTTTGTACTGGTCAGAGGTAAAAGTAGCAAGTTGTTTTGGCTGTCAACTCTTTGCCAAAGGGTACCAACAGCATCATCTATTATGAAGGAAGATATTTGGGATGACAGAGAAGTATCATAATACTTGTCAAAACCAATAAGCACTATCCATTTTTGGTGATTCACATGATTTACAAGTGATACCAAAAACAGAACCTGGAAAGAACTGCTACATGTTATGATATCCTGGGAAAGCAAATCAAAGTAAAAAAAAAACAACACCTTAGGAGCTGTAATGGGAATGCAAATTTGGAAGACCTTCCCTGCCCCTAGGCTAAAATGCACCTGAAGCTTGGGGAGGGAGGCTTGATTTTCAGTAGATACTTCTTGATTGGCCAGTGAGTCAATAAGGTTGTTACATTCTCTGAGCCAGGAGAAGGCTATATAAGCCCTGATGTGTAGCTTTGTTTTGGGACTCACTTTGAGAAGTGTTCTGTGATTTGATCTGAATTCTGGGAAGCCGTTGTTGAGAGTCCCCCGGCTTTGAAAAACCCAGATGTTGACTGGGTATGGATGTAATGGTTGGACAGTTTGGAAAGCTGTCTACTTGATCTGTTAATGTCTTGATAATTCTGTCTGTATATTTTCAAGTTTGGGGTGCTGACCTTTTTCCCCTGAACAAGGTAAACGATATATGTCTGACTGATTAAAGTAAGCTTGTTAACCCATTTTGAGTTGCTTTCCTTTAACAAAGCAGATCCAAGAATCTGTGTGAGCAGGCACCCTGGGGACACTGGGGTGCTTGCCGCTACAGGAGCACAGGCTGTTTTTAAAATATTATTTCTACAAAGTGAAGACTTCCAAAGATAAAGTCAGAATTCAGAAGAAAACCTACAGATTGTGTCATGATGGCTATCTGGATCATATTTAAAATACAAAGATGGTGATTTTTTGGGCAGGAATACAATGTAGAGAGGATCAATAAAATATATTTACCTTGAAACTTGAAAATCTAATCAAGGAAGCTTTAAATTGACAAAGGAGGAGAGAAAAAATTAAAAGCAATTTTGGTGACAAAACAAAAATGGTTATAAAATATAAGCTGGAGACACATAGATTTCAGCCACGACAACCATCTCAGATATCTTCATTCCTTCTCTGGGGGCAGAATCTCCTTTATACTGGATGTCCATTCAAAATGACCAATCTGTCTATACAGAGCTTACATTACCTGGATACTGGGGCTACAATTCTTGACTCCTCACTTTTATGCTGAGAGGAAACTTGCTCCCTTTCTATAACTTCTCAACCTTGCCTTCCTTTAGTTCACCTGGATATGACTTCATTTGCTCTACTGATGCAAGTAAGAATTTTATAGTGTTTCCTGTAGTTTCAGAGATAGGCCAAAGCATGGAAGCAGAGAGTCTTCCTCTGTCATTCCTTTACCATTCACCTTGAAGGGTTTAGTGTCTTGTTTTTGCCTTTCTTTGTTCCCCCTAGTGCTTAGTGCAATTCCTGGCCCATAGTAAACACTTAATAAATGATTGTTGACTGATTGCCCAGAGATGTCTTTGCATTGTAACCCAAGTAGGACAACTCTCCCTCCATCTGATTCTGAACAATAATATAATGAACTGTCATTGCCTTTAGAAAAATAGGGTTAGTCTCCTCTAGTTCTACTCTCCATTTCTGTCAGAATGGAATGGAAGGAATATTTTAAATCTATATGTATATGTATCCATACACACATATATGTGTACATATCTATTTTTGCATGTATGTATGCATATGCATATTAGTACTTGCCTCCAAGGGTTTTGTGAAAATCAAATGAAATAATATTTGTAAATTACTTAGTACAACATCTGGCACATAGTTGGTTCTTAACAAATGCTTGTTTCTTTCCTTTGATTAAACTTTGTTTTCTTCCTTTGATTATAGTCCTCTGTTCATATCCTTTCAAGTTCTTCATTGGTTAGGCATTTATGTGGTAGGAAAGATAGAACACTTGGCCTGGAGTCAGGAAGTTCTGAGTTCAAATTTGATTGCAGACAGATGATAATTAGTGACCCTGAGCAAGTCACTTAACCTCTGTTTGCCTCAGTTTCCTCATCTGTAATATAGCAAACCATAATAATAGCACCTACCTCTCACGGCTGTTGTGTCAAGCAAAATAATATTTATAAAGCACTTTGTAAACTATGATGTGAGATATAAATGCTAGTAGTAGTAATAATAATAACAAAAATATTATCATATTCACACCCTTTATATGCCTTTCCATTGCCATTATTTGATGTTCATCTTTAGGTGATGGTATTATTTTTTATAATATATATGTTATACACACACACACACACACACACACACACACACACATATATATATATATATATATATATATATATATATATTGAGTTTTGAAATTTCACATCTATAAGATTTTAGTTCTAAATTTTCTCCCCCTTCCTCTTTACCCCCTCCCCAGGATGGCATACAATCTGATATAGGTTATACATGTACAATCATATTAAACACATTGCCACATTAGTTATATTGTAAAGAAGAGTTAAAAACAAAGGGAAAAATCATGAAGAGGAAGAAACAAGCAAACAAAAAAGATCAAATAGTTATGTTTAGATCTGCATTCAGACTCCATAGTTTTTTCTCTGGATGTGGATAGCATTTTCCATCATAAGTCCTTTGGAATTGTCTTAGATCCTTGCATTTCTGAGAAGAGTGAAGTCTATTAAAGTTGGCACAATGCTACTGTTACTGTGTACAATGTTCTCCTTGTTCTGCTCATTTCACTCAGCAATGGTTCATGTAAGTCTTTCCAGGTCTTTCTGAAGTCTGCCTGCTTATCATTTCTTATGGAACAATAGTAATAGTATTCCATTACATTCATATAAAACAACTTGTTCAGCCATTCCCCAATGAATGGCCATCCCCTCAATTTCCAATTCTTGGCCACCACAAAAAGAGCTGCTATAAATATGTTTGTACATATGAGTCCTTTTTCCTTTTTTATGATCTCTTTGGGATACAGACATTGAAGTGGTATTACTGGGTCAAAGGGTATACACAGTTTTATAACCCTTTGGGTATAGTTCCAAATCACTCTCCAGAATGGTTGAATCAGTTCACACCTCCTAGACAGTGGTATTCTTAGTCTCAATGCCATATAGCAACATTGGTAAAAGATTTACAATGAAAATATTGTCCCTTGCCTTTGTTAGAAGTTTAGGGAATCTAAAAGTGATTTTGTGGTTTCCTAGAACCAATCCACTATGTTGTTTTCCTCCATTTCAAATCCAGGCCCAGGTCATTTTCCATTTATGTTGTCTGTCTCAGATATACATGTATACATTGGATAAACTCTATTCAGATGCACGCTGAAGTATAGACAATAGACATTCTTCATCCATTTAGTCTTTTCTATGTGGATGGATAGACCAAATGCTTATGAGTGATTATTATTCTCTTCTACGAGGTCCTGCAATGCCTTGGGGCTCAAATCAATCAATGTAATACTATACACAGAAGCATCTGGAGAACCTCACTCTCTGTAGAGAATTGCATCTCAACTTGGACTTCTTTATCACAGTGGCATGTACTATTCTCTTTAATGCTTCAGCTGATGTTTATCATTGGATCATTGAAGAAGATATTTTTGTTGTAATATCTTCCAAGGAATCTTGAATGATCTTGCTATACAGATGTAAGACATCTTGACACAAAAGGGCCTATAAGATAGCATTTTCTTCTATCAATTCAAATATTTTTTAAATTAATAAACAATGAGTACAATTATATGTGATAATATTTATGTCTTTCAGTCAGTTGTGAGATGGCAAGGATTTGTATCCTCCCTGAATGTGGTTGTGAGAACCTGAATGTTTACTAATAAATCCTTTTTTAAGGATGCTCTTAAATCATGTAGAGATGACCCTCATAACAATTTTCTGTAGAGAGAGTAAGCATACAAGTCAGTAGTTGCTGATGTTTTTTAGTCCTCTTCTTTTTTGTATCTTTCCTTCCTTGTAAATCAGTCCTTCAATGCCCTCATAATCATGTTGCTTCTAGCATAGATTTCCTTTTTAAATACTTGATGCAATTTAGCTACTTTCCCCATCTTTCTTGTGTTTAGTAGAATTCAACTTCCTCTGTAAGCATTGTAGGACCTGTGATATTATGTTTCAAGGTCTGTGGTTCCACTATTCTTGGTGGAAAAAAAACACAGTTTGCTTTTAAATTTTTGTACACTTTTTCTGTTTTTATTTTTCTTCTGTTGGTAGTCTTTCCATTTTAATCCTTGAATATCCTTGGAATGATTTTGTTTAGTTATATCTTTTTTTTAAGCAATCAGGGTTAAGTAACTTGCTCAAGGTTACATGGCCAGGTGTTTCTGGGTGGGTGCTAAGTGTCTGAGCCCGGATTCAATCCCCAGGTCATCCCAACACTGGAGCCAGTGCACTTACTTGCTGTGCTACTTGGCTTTGTTATATCTTGAATGCCTTTATTAGAATAGTTTTACCCTCTAGCATTTCTCTTTGCTTTATTAGATGATACTGCTTGTGATTGTCCATCATCCTTCTCTGTAAGGTTTTATAGATTAGTTTAAATTATATTACTTTTGGCAATCACCTCTCTTCTTTTGTCATGTAAGTCAAATGCTTATTGAGTAAGGCACTTTCTGGGCTTTTTAGATCTCCTTGTAGCAATTAATTTATGTTGGTTAACTGCTGAATGAATTTGTTATAATTGGGGTCAGTGTCATTTCTGTTGCCCATTTCTCATTTTTATTTTCAATAGCTTGTTTGTATAATTCAAGGTTAAATTTTCTTGTATGTCTTATTTTTCTCTTTGCTATCTCTTTTTTCTTGTTTATTATAGATTGTGATCTTAGTTGTGCCAAGAGCTGATTGTTAGATAGTACACAGAAAGCAAAGAGATACTCCTGCATTGATGTCTATTCCTATGTGTTTTAAAACATTCAGTTTTATTCTTTGGAGTATTTGGTGCTCATCATGTTCAGCTCCTACCAATTATTATTTTTTGAGAAAGCATTCATGACATAGAGGCTTCCCTATAATCGACAAATCTTTGGCCTCTTTCATTTATTTCTCCTGAACTATAGTTTTCCATATATTTGTCTCCATCTTCACCTTTGTGTTGAAGTCATCAAGAATCAAAGAGTATATTGCTTTGATTTGGAGAATCTTTTCAAGTTCTTCAAAGAATTTCTCTACCACTTAGTTTTCATGAACTCTTTTAGGTATGCAATTTGCAATCACTATCATGGTAGTCTTTCTGTAAGTACATATTTTTACTTTTTTTTTTTGAAGGGGGAAGGTAGGGCAATTGGGGTTAAGTGACTTGCCCAAGGTCATGGCTAGTTTTTTTGTGTTGTGTCTGAGGCCGGATTTGAACTCATGTCCTCCTGACTCCAGGGCCAGTGTTCTATTCACTGTCCTACCTAGCCACTCCAATACATATTTTTAGTATTGTAATACATGGTGATCAAATGTTCCATGAAATAACATTTTTATATATTTTGAGCATACAAGAGGACTCACTCCTCCAACTCAAGGACTCCTGAACCATTCTTTCATTTAGTTTCAACTTCCTTCTGGTTTTGTTTATAACAAGAATGTCAAGATTAATATGATTTAGTTACCTCCAGCAACAGCTCTAGTCATTGGTCATGAGTACCAACAGTCAAATTAAATTTTGTTGGTCTAATGTCTGTGTGATTCTTAGCACTCTCTATCCTCATTTCTACTACTCTGTCATTGTTATTTCAGAAGCAGAAGAGAGTTGTACAGGGCTATGGAGCATTTTTTGTTTTTCCCTGTTTTATAACCAAAAAAGTATCACCATTTGGTCATTCTACTGGTGACCTATCTCTCCATGATTAGTCAGACTGGTCCTCAGAAAACAGATTTGGTTTTTTCTCAGGGCCATAATATAAAGTACTACATTTGGTTTTAAAAGACTAGACTTCATTCTTAGGGGTGGGATATGGAGAAGTGAAGAAGCATTTATTATGTGCCTACTATGTATCAGATACCATGCTAACTGCTTCGCAAATATTATTTCATTTGACCTTCATAACCACCCTGGAAGATAGATGCTATTATTATTCCCATTTTAGAGGTAAGAAAATAACTTAAGAAAATGAGGTAAAATGACTTGTCCAGGGTGACATAGCTATGTGAGTTCAGGTTTGATTTCAGATCTACTTAACTCTAGGCTCAGAACTTTATCTACTATGGCACCTAACTCTATGAATTTTAACAAGTAAGTAAGTATAATAAGTAAGTTCAATATGACTCGACAATATAACATGACAATTAAAAAAATCCCTGTGATCTTTGGCTGCATTTATAAAAATTTTTGCTCATAACAAGGGAGGTGAAGTTTCCATTGTATTCTACTTTGGTCAGAACTATATAAGGAGAATTGTATTCAGTTCTGGGTGTTGCATTTTAGATAGGACACAGAAAACTGGGGGAGTGTTCAGAGGGAGGGCTACTAGGAATGTGAGAAGAATGGACACCATAGCATAGGATGATCAGTTGGGAAAATTACCTATTTTTAGCTTGCAGTAGAGAATACTTGAGGGAGGCAGAGTGGAGGGACCATGAGAGCTGCCTTTAAGACTGAATGGCTATCATGTCAAAGGAGAAATAAGCTTTTTCTACTTGGCCCTAGAGTTCTAAAGAAAAAGAGTAGAAATTGTAGAAGGTCAGATTTAAAGCATGATGTGAGGAAACACTTCCCAATGATTAGAACACTCCACAAGTCAAATGAATTGCATCAGAAGGTAGTGGATTTCCTCTTGCTAAGAGGTCTTTAAGTAGAGACTGGTTGGCCAACTATAGAGGCATGGTGTGGGCTGCTTAGCTGAGGTCCTTTCCAATAGTGGGCTTTTGTGAAGAATGGATAAAAAAAGTAAGCCCCTCCTGTTCATCTCAATTGGAAATGATGGGCTCTTTAAAAATATCTCTAATATCACTTGTGTACAACCCAGATGATACTTTTTACATGTAACCTTGTTACTTATATACATTAATCTCCCCTACTAGACTTCAAGCAGTGATAATGCAGGGATTAACTTTGTTTTATTAAGCAATGTATCCTTCATAGCACCTAGTCTTGGGCCTTGTTTATAAAAAAAAACCAATAAAATATCTTTACAATTAGTATGTGAGGTAAATGAACAGGTCTATATCCCTAGTATTCCAGTTTTTCTCCTACAGCTCAATGCTGGTCCTTGTGCTACCACCTTATGGTTCCTAGAGTTGTGTACCCAGTTACTTCCTATTTTCCTTCTTGAAGGGTATTTTGAGTGCAGGTAATAGAAATTATGGACCATGAGGCTTTCTACAAGGCTGGGATGGGAAGCAAGACAGAGTGCTGCTCCATTTCTTCTCAAGATAGTAGGATCAGGTTGGCCCTCCCTTTCCCAATATCTTCCTGTTTTTCAGTACAACTCCTCTTTTCTACCTTCTCACTTTAACCATACCCTTTCCCCCTTCTTCTCGCTCCTCTGCCTGAGCAAAAGTCCAACATCCTCTCAAACTTTAGAATAGGATTCCCAGAAAATGGGAATCAAGGGCCCTTTTTTACTGCATGCTATTTTCTTTCCCAGTGCCTCTATACTCAATTTATTCTGATTACAGTGAACTTTTATCATCATATCTCAGGGCTGTCATCAGTCTTTACACCTGGGCTAGCCCTTAGTTCATCCTTTGAATGGCGAAGGGAGAGAGAGAGAGAGAGAGAGAGAGAGAGAGAGAGAGAGAGAGAGAGAGAGAGAGAGAGAGAGAGAAGAGACAGTGCATTTTACCTCCTCACTCCAAGTACACTTGAATTACTAAAGACATTTTATCTTCTTGGCTTGTCTTAGAATTATGGCAATGCCCTTTTACAAATGGATAAATACTTTTAAATTAGAATAAAGGTTTATATTGAAAATATGAACTGCAAGCAATAGCACAGTTATTGAAAGGGTTCTTGCTAAAATGTAAAGAAGGGAAAGCATTGGACTCTAACAGGGAAGTAGTGCAAGGAGAGAATATGCTTTGCTCATTTTATATAATTTTTCCTCAGGCCTGCCTGGCTTAGGTCTAGCACTGACTGCAAAGTAGAAACTATATGGGGAAGGATTTTAGGTTGTTAGCACAGCATCTTTGAGGGAACAGTGGTGATGACAGTGACTGAGGCCACTATGGTCTAATAATGATGAGCTCTGTTCAGTCAGACACTTTAAGTTACCTCAATTTTCCTGTTTAATGACACAAAACTCTCTGAGTACTTCCTGCTGTCTTTTCCAAAAATATTCTAAAGTATTTTGTAATGTCCTATATGCAGCTGACCTAAGATTCTTAAGCATGTTTTGAATTCAAATCCTTAATTGTCTATTCTGTAGACAATACATATGTATATATATTATATATATATGTACACATATATACCTATTTTTAGGCATTAATTTTTTTAATAATATGAACTCAATAGTTCATCTAATATTGGATTTTCCTGAAGTAGCTACAAGTGGAGTAATTTTTCTTTCAGAGTTCTAGAAATATGTATTTATTCACAAGGACTTTGGGTCCTGCCATAACTAATGTGAACTACCCATGTTTCCCCGATAATAAGACACTGTCTTATTATATTTTTTGGACAGAAAAACACCAGAGGGCTTATTTTCAGGGGAGGGCTTATTTTAATGAACATTGACAGCAATTTTAATAAACAGGTAAATGTGAACAAAAAAATGCACCTTTATTCAATAAGCAAATCACTGGGGAAGAACAGGATGACACGCTCACTGCTGCAGCTCTGATTGGATGCAGCTCAGAGTGCGGCGTGCGTTTCACCCGGGGGGTGGGGGGAATGGTGCATACAGAGGGTACCGTAATGTAGCGTGTAGCGCAGGGGATCACCTTCACTACAGTAGCAATCTCAATAGGGCTTATTTTCGGGGGAGGGCTTATTTTAGAGGAATCTTACACAGTAAGGGGAGGGCTTATTTTCGGGATAGGTCTTATTATCGGGGAAACACGGTAGGGAAGGTTTACAACACTTTTGTCCATGACACACCCATGATATCACTAATCTTCTGTCATGGATAGATATAACATTTATTAATCACTTATTGCACATTTGAAAATGTGGATCATTAGCCAAACTCTTCATGTGTTTGCTGTGCTCAAGACCTCAAACAGCTTGTAGAATAACTTGGCACTCAAAATTCTACAGCTATATATGTGTATAGAACTCAGGAGAGGATAGTGACCCACAGGGAGTCACTAAATAATAGCAAAATCCTAGTGCCACACTGTTATGCAAAAGTCCCACTGGGTGTTTGTGTGCTCTCTCCATCTCATTTCCCTTGATTTCCTTTCCAGACAAGAATCTTGCCAACTGTAGTATAATGGACACCAGCCTAGAGGCAATACTAGAGCAGGAGAGAAGCTAGAGGGATATTGGCAGCTTCTGTTGCCTTTTTACCCTCAAAGCTCAAGTGATTTGCCTTTCTGATTCTGGTAACATGAAGAAAATGTCAGCAAAAAGAACTTTATGGAGCAAAGCTGTTAAATTGTGTTGAGTTTAAAATTTATTAATTCATAGGTGATTACACTGAAGATCTCCCTTCACAAAATCTTTTGTTGTTTAAAACTTAAGGATATATTATCAATCGAGTTCATCTCAAGTTTCAGAAAGTGAATCTTAGCTGATTTTTTATGTGTACTATGCAACTAGGAGGGAGACAATAAACAGAATGAAAACATGGGAAAGGTCTGTAAAAATTTTTATTACATTTTTCTCCATCCAAAAACAGTGACGTCCTGACATTTGGACTTTAACAGCCCAGTCCACAATGTGCTACATAAAGTAGAAATGGCACTGAAGGAAAGAATAACTGTGTTAGTTCAAGTATATTAAAAGAAATTTGTGCTGTAGTCAATACAATTTTTGAGGGCATTGAAAGATCATTTCTCAAGGTTTTTTAAAAAGGAGAAGCTATCAAGGACATGGAAGAATTTGAAAATATTATTGCCAAAAAAGGTGTATTATTAAGAATATTATTAGGGAACTAAATACCTACTTTTCCAATTTACTAAGAAAAAGATTAAGAGAACAATCTACAAAAGCCTTGAGGACATCCTTGATGAAGGTATGGGGGAAGGATATTAAGACTTTTACAAGTTATATACTATAGATGACATCTTTACAGTCACATAGTTTATCAAAGGTTTAGATAATATGAGATCGAGATGTACTTTTTGTGGCCTTACTGGGTTATAGCTGACTATAAATTTTTTTTTGATTCAGTAGAAAAAAAATGCCCACTGCCTCAAAAGCTCTCTTCCCACAAGGCAGATCTCCCATGCCTATACTCATAATTAAGAATTCCTTGAAAGATGTGACATCAAAGATAACTTTGTTACTTGACTCACTGATTAATGGTGTTAAGTAAGGTGTAAACAAGAAAGCCTATGCCCACAAAAGGCATTTGTCACCATAATATAGAAGGTTCAACAGAATTCAAATAGAAGAAGAATTCCCTTCAGATGGTAAAGTTCTCTAGATGCTCCAGGTCAGGGATGAAAGGGTGAAAGGGAGCTGTGCAAAGGAGACTTTGTGACTAAACCAGGAAGAGCTGCCTACTGTGTGGTCTATGAGGACCTAGGAGAGATACTGTCTGGTCTTTTAGGGTGGCCTCTAGCAATGTCACTCCACCTTGGGGACCAAGGGACCAGCCAGGCTTTATTAATCATGTATGTCTGTTAGCAAGGGGTCAGGGCACATGTGGCCTACCAAAGGGGACTGAGGTACAGGCCTATTCCTATGTCTGTCCCATGGTATGGTCTATGCTCCATTAAATAGGAATAGGGACTTAATTTGTGACTTCTTTGTTATAAGGAATGAGAGGTGAGAAAACTCTCTTGTCCAATAGGTAGTCATGTTCTCTGCTACTGTGGCCAGCGCAGTTGGTGGGCTAGCAAGCGGTGCGAATAACAAGACGGGGGTGTGTAGCAGCAAGCACCCCAAGCGTCCTCAGGGTGGCTGCCCATACAGGTTCTTGGATCTGCTTTGATAAAGGAAAGCAACTCAAAATGGGTTAACAAGCTTACTTTAATCAGTCAAATATGTATCGTTTACCTAGTTCAGGGGAAAGAGGTCAGCACCCTGAACTTCAAAGTATACAGACAGAATTATCAAGACAGAAACAGATCAAGTAGACAGCTTTCCACACTGTCCAGCCATTACATCCATACCCAATCAACATCTGGGTTTTTCAAAGCCGGGGGGGGGGGGGGGCTCCAGACAACGGCT
Organism: Petaurus breviceps papuanus; assembly: GCF_028583685.1. Lineage (NCBI taxonomy): Eukaryota > Metazoa > Chordata > Mammalia > Diprotodontia > Petauridae > Petaurus > Petaurus breviceps. Next base: position 29,931,472 of record NW_027185712.1, read on the forward strand.
TCCCAGAATCCATATCAAATCACAGAACACTTCTCAAAGTGAGCCCCCAAAACAAAGCCTCACATCAGGGCTTATATAGCCTTCTCCTGGCTCAGAGAATGTAACAACCTTTTGGACCCACTGGCCAATCAAGAAGTATCTACTGAAAAACAAGCCTCCCACCCCAGGCTCCAGGTGCACTTTAGCCTAGGGGCAGGGAAGATCTTTAAATTGGCATTTCCATTACAGGGTGTAATCAATAGTCTGTTTATTACAGGACCGTTTCATACAGAGCCAAAGATGCAAAGGAAAAACCAATTTTCCAAACCTCAGAATTTATATGCCCCCCTCCAACAGAAGGTCTATGTGACCCAAAAGAATGTAGACACCCCAAAAGAATGCAGACAATGTACAAGGACCCTCCCTTAATCTTGTTTACTATTTACCCTTGCTTAAGGTTAGTTATTTATTATGGTAATATCCTAGGACCATATCCCCAGGCTTAAACAAAAAAAGATTACTTGCCCTCTTGCTTATCTGCCCTGTAACCTTGCATAACTGTATAGGGCAGGGGAATATTTCTTTAGCAGGGCCAAGGGACCCCAAAAGTTCTCTACATCCAAACAAGTTTATACATCCTTCTGCTTATCTGCCCTGTAACCTTTCAGGTAATAATATAGGGGAGGGGAACATTTCATTAGCAGAGCCTGGGGACTCCTGAAAGTTCTCTACACTCTGCAATTTATAGTCTTAAAGAGTTTCCTACAGCACTGAGAGATTTAGTGACTTGTCCAGGCTCACACAGTCAGTATGTTTCATCGGACAGATCTTCTTGGCTTTAAGGCCAGTTCCATTCCCACCACACCATCCTACCTCTCACACAGTTAAAGGAAAGGAGGAAAGAATGAGGTTGAGGGAGGGCAGTAATACTCCAAGCTGGACAGAAGACTAAGGAAATAAATCCCTTTGAGGCTGTTCACTGGATTTATAGGATCCCAGATTTAGAGATGCAAAGAAGCTAAGACCATTTAATCCAACACTCTCACTTTACAAATGAGGAAACTGAGACCTAGAAAGGCTGAGTATTTTGTCCAGGGTCACAGAGGTAGTCACGACAGAGGTGGAGTTTAAACCTATGTTCTCATTCCAAATCCATTGGGTTTTTTTCCAGTGAATTGAGTTATCAAGTTTTTCTGTTTTTCACCGAGAAGCAATTTTTCCTTTTGTAGATTTGTAACATGAGCAGAATGAAAAATTTGTCAAAATTTGGATTAAAGGCAGATTGTGCTCAATTATTTCCATAAACACTATCAAAAAAGTTTTACAGATACAGCCTGTGGCTGAGGAGGCAATGAGATAGATAGCTCTCTATTGCTTCTGGCCCCAACTTTATTCTTCTCCACAGGAAATCCTGCAAAATGAAAGGTCTATAGCTGAGGACAAGTCAGTGAGCTGAAGTAAGTGCCCTGTGTTTCATTGAAATGCTCATGGGAAATAATAATGCAGACTATTCTTTGGATTTTTTTATTAGAAGACAAAAATCTAGCAGCTTGCAAAAGTTATTCTTATGCATACAAGCTGGAAATCATTTTCCTTTGTAGCAATGTCACAGACTAATGATTAGGGCTAAATTGGGGTATGAAGAATTAAACTCATCAGTGGGCCTTTGTATTCCCTTATCTAAATCTGTTTCTTTCTGCTAGGGTTAGCACATTGGGCAGATGCAGAAAGGACCTGTCTTTTTGTAAAACCTAATGTCCTTTAGGGAAAATGAAGTGATTGGGGGGAAAATCAAGTTGGAATTTTCAGATGAATAGAGGAAACTGAGTCTGCCTTTTAAAATGAGTGCTTGTACAAAATCTGGAGATCCTGTTACCCAAATGTGTGGAACCTAGACACAAACTACATGTGAATATTTTTATGTCCCCAATATGGAACCATGCCCATGAGAGACCAAAGCTTTGAGGGCCTTGAGCCATGGCTTATGTAATTTCCAAGATTTTTTTCTTCTTATTTCAGTATATAGTTCCTGAAAAGAAATGTCATGAAAGAAAAGAAAGGAATGTTTTGTTGCTGGCCTTCTTCAAAAGGGGAGGGTCAGGAGAAGACAAATACAGGGGAAAGGAATTGACATTGACATGGATCTTTCCTATCCCTGTCCATTTTAAAGAAGGCTAACCACATATACTCCTTTCTTTCCTCTTCCTTATGGCATTACTTTACAGGATCAATATATTGAAATTACAAGAAAAATAGGATTTACCATTACATATATCCTGTCTTAGCTCTGTTCTCACATCAACAGGGTTCCATCTTAAGGGCACATACATACACACACATAAGACACATACATATAGACATATATACATACATATATGTTATCTCTGTCTGTCTGTCTATCTATCTATTAAAGTGACAGGCTCCCCAGCTCCTGTATAAAAATTCAAAGTAAGAAATGCATTTAGTAGATTTAGGATAGATTTTATTCCATTTTTTTTTTTTTTTGCTTTTTGGAGGGCAATTGGGGTTAAGTAACTTGCCCAAGGTTACACGGCTAGTTTGTGTGTGTGTGTGTGTGTATGTAGGTGTTAAGTGTCTGAGGCTGGAACCAAACTTGGGTCCTCCTGACTCCAGGGCTCGCACTTTACTCACTGTGCCACCTAGCCGCCCCTAGATTTTATTTCTTGCTACAAAAAATATAGGAGATACAAAAGTCTTACATAAGCAAATGAACAGATACAGAAAACATAAAAGAACTCACAACAGTCTATAAACAATTAGTATAGTTCTCTTCCCTCTACAGCGAGCCTTTACTTTTCTACCAACATCCTGAAGTTCTTCTGATTTAGCACCATCCCTTAGTTTGGACTTCTTTTTTTCTCCTTTTTTTTTTTTACTTATTCCCAATTACATGTAAAAACAATTTAAACCTTTTTTTCCTTCAAATTTTGAGTTCAAAATTCTTTCCCTCCATTCCTTCCCCCCCTCACTGAGGAACAAAGCAATTTGATATAGGTTATATGTGGGTAGTGATTGCAAAACACAATTCCATGCAAGTTATTCTGTGAAAGAAAACACAGACAAAACATCTCCAAGAAAAATTAAGTAAAGAAAACGTATCTGATCTGCACTTGGGCTCTGCCAGTTCTTTCTTTGGAGATGGACAGCAACTTTTATCGTTAAGTCCTACAGAATTGTCTTGGATCATTGTATTGCTGAGAATAGCTAAATTATTCATAGTTGATCATCATACATTATTGCTGTTCCTATGTACAATGTTCTCCTGGTTCTGTCAGCCATTCCCCAATTTATTGACATTCCCTCAGTGTCCAATTCTTTGCCATCATTGGAAAAGCTGCTATAAATATTTTTGTACATATAGGTCCTTTTCCCTTTTTATCTCTTTGGGATGTAGACCTAGAAGTGGCATTGCTTGGTCAAAGGGTATGTATGTTTTTTTTTTTAAGCAATTGGGGTTAAGTAACTTGCTCAAGGTTACATGGCCAGGTGTTTCTGGGTGGGTGCTAAGTGTCTGAGCCTGGATTAGATCCCAGGTCATCCAGACTGTGGGGCCAGTGCTCTTACTTGCTGTACTACCTGGCCGCCCCATGTATGGTTTTTAATAGCACTTTGGGCATAGTTCCAAATTGCTCTCCAGAATGAGTGAATCAATATGCAAGTTCTCCAATGGTACAATAAGGTTTTAATTTCCCCACATGTAATGGAAATGCAAATTTAAAGATCTTCCCTGCCCCTAGGCTAAAGTGCACCTGGAGCCTGGGGTGGGAGGCTTGTTTTTCAGTTGATACTTCTTGATTGGCCAGTGGGTCCAAAAGGTTGTTACATTCTCTGAGCCAGGAGAAGGCTATATAAGCCCTGATGTGTAGCTTTGTTTTGAGGCTCAATTTGAGAAGTGTTCTGTGATTGGATCTGGATTCTGGGAAGCCATTGTCCAGAGCGCCCCCCCCCCCTGGCTTTGAAAGACCCAGATGTTGAGAGCCAGATGTTGATTTGGTATGGATGTAATGCTTGGACAGTTTGGAAAGCTGTCTACTTGATCTGTTTCTGTCTTGATAGTTCTGTCTGTGTATTTTGAAGTTTGGGGTGCTGACCTTTTTCCCCTGAACAAGGTGAATGATATATGTCTGACTGATTAGAGTAGGCTTGTTAACCCATTTTGAGTTGCTTTCCTTTATCAAAGCAGATCCAAGAACCTGTGTGGGCAGCCACCCTGAGGACGCTTGGGGTGCTTGCCGCTACACCACACCCCCTCCAATATTTGTCCCTTTCTTTTTTTGTAATATTAGCCAATCTAACAAGTATGAAGTAGTAGCTCAGAGCTGTTTTAATTTGCATTTCTCTATCAATAGTGATTTAGAACATTTATTGCTGTGATTATAGATATCTTTGATTACTTTGTCTGAAAGCTGCCTGTTTATATCCTTTAATGTTCATCAGTTGAGGAATGGCTCTTTTTAAAAAAATAAATTTGACTCTGTTTTCTGTATATTTGAGAAATGAAATATTCATTAGAGAAACCCATTGCAGAAATTTCTTTTCCACAGTAATGATTACCAACTATGTATTTCCCTCCATCCCATTTCCCCCAGTTTCTCCAAATCTCTCTCCTTTGTCCATTCTCAAAAGTGTTTTACTTCTTACTTTTACCTCCTCCAAACTGCCCGACTTTCTGTCAGCTTCCTCCCCTTTCTCATATCTTTTTCCCTTCCTACTTTTCTATATGGTAAGATAGATTCTACACCTAAATGAGTATGTATATTATTCCCTCTTTGGGCCAATTCCAATGAGAGTAAGGTTCATGTGCTTCCCTCCCAGTCCCCCCCCCCCCCCCAATTTTCCCCTCCACTGTAAAAATCTCTTTCAGGCCTCTTTTATGTCATAATTTATTATTATATCTCTCCCTTTTCCCTTCTCCCAGTGCATTCTTCTTTCTTATCCCTTAACTTTGTTTTTTTAGATAACCAAAACATCCTATTTGACTCATACCTCTGCTTTCTGTCTGTGTATACTCCTAAATCCCCTAATAATGAGAAAGTTTTAGGAGATAGAAATATCATTTTCCCATTTAGGAATATAAATAGTTTAACATTATCAAATCCCTTATGATTTCTCTTCCCTGTTTACCATTTTATGCTTCTTTTGCATCTTGTATTTGAAAGTAAAATTTTCTATTCAGCTCTGGTCTTTTCATCAGTAATGCTTGAAAGTCCTATATTTGTCCATTCCCGCCCCCCCAAAAAAAGGATTATACTCAGTTTTTTGGTTATAATTCTAGCTCTTCAGGCCTCCAGAATATCATATTCCAAGTCCTCTTATCCTTCAATGTAGAAATTGCTTAATCTTGTGTTATGCTGCCTGTGGCTCCATGATATTTGAATTGTTTCTTTTTGGCTGCTTGTGGTATTTTCTCCTTGATCTGGGAGGTCTGAAATTTGGCTATAATATTCCTGGGAGTTTTCATTTCAGGAGATTATTGTTGGATTCTTTCAATTTCTATATTACTCTCTTTTTCTAGAAAATAAGGGCAGCTTTATTTGATAATTTTTTTGAAAGAAGATGTCTAGGCTCTCTTTATTTTGTCATGACTTTCATGTATTCCAATAATTCTGAAATTATCTCTCCTGGTAAAATTTTTCAGGTCAGTTCCTTTTCATTGAGATACTTCACAATTTCTTCTATTTTATCATTCTTTTGATTTTGTTTGATTGTTTCTTGATGTCTCATAAAGTCATTAGCATCTATTTGCCCAATTCTAACTTTTAAGGAAATATTTTATTTAGTGAAGGTTTTTATCTCCTTTTCCATTTGGTCAATTCTGCTTTTTAAGGAGTTCCTCCCTTCAGTAAATTTTGCATATCTTTTTTTTTTCATTTGACCGATTCTGCTTTTCAAGACATTCTTCTCCTTTTTGGGTTTTTGTGCCTCTTTTACCATTTGGTCTATTATGTTTTGTAAGGTATTATTTTCTTCACTAGTTTTTTTTTTTTTTTTTTGTGTGTGTGTGCCTCCTTTACCTCTTTTTCCCATGATTTTCCTGTATCACTCTCATTTATTTCCCCAATTTTTCTTATACCTCTCTCACTTGATTTTAAAAATCCTTTTTGAACTCTTCCATGACCTGAGACCAGTTCATATTTTTCTTTGAGGCTTTGGATGCAGGGATTTTGACTTTGTTGTCTTCTTCTGATTGTATGTTTTAATCTTCCTTACTACCATAGTAACTTTCTGGGGTCAGAAGTTTTTTTCCTGTTCTTTTATTTGCTCATTTTCTGGCCCATTTCTTTTCTTTTAACTCCATGCTAAAGTGGGGCTTTGCTTCCCAAGTAGATGGGGCACTATACCAAACTTCAGGCTTTTTGTGCACTGTTTTCAGAGGTAATTATGGGGTGGTATGATTCAAAGTGGTATGATCTAGGGAGAGGCATGTCTACTACTATCTGTCCTGCACACTGGTTTGTGAGTGACCACAAGTACTCTTTTCAGTCCTGGAATTGTGACCAGGGTCCCTGCTTTCCTGCTGCCACAAGCTCTGCTGTGTTAGTGCTCCTCCTCACACTGTGACCTAGGACGGTGACCAGATCCAAGTATAGGCAATGCAACCGAGTCCCGCCAGCAAAGGGACTCCTGCAAATCTCCTTCTGATTTGTTGTCTGCTGCCTTTATGGTCTATGGGCTGAGCAGTCTGGAAAGCCCCACTGCTGTCACTAGTTCAGGAACATTGAGGCCTGTTCCTAGTTTGCTGGAGCACAGCAGTCTTTGCTGGTGTAACCTGTGCTACTCTCTCACCCTGGTGTAACAGATCTTTCCTGCTGACCTTCTAAGCTTTCTAGGGCTGAAAATGGTTTCACTGTCTAGGTTTCTGCCACTCTAGACTTCATTTAAAATAATTATTTAAAAGTATTTGGAGGGGTTTGGCGGAGAGCCCAGGTGAGTCCCTGCCTTTCCTTCACTACTCTCCTCCACTGGATTCCTTTTTTTTCTTGAATAAGGATTCTAAGTGGGTGCTGCTAGCTGAGTAACATCTTTATATTCTGATGAATCCATATCTGCTTTGGCATCCTTACAATGTCCTTTTGATATTTGTGGTATTATTGTATAGTTTGGACTCTTTCAAGTAATCAACATTTTTTAACTGCCTACTGTGTGCTAGGAACTGTGCTAAGTGTTGGCAATACAAAAGGGGCAAAAGACAGTCTCTGACACAAGGAACTCATAAGTTAATGAGAGAGACAATATACAAACAAATACATAAAAGCAAGCCATATACAGGATAAATAGGAAATAATTAAGAGAAGAGAGGCACTATAATTAAGGGGGTTTGAGATAGGCTTTCTGTAAAAGATGAGATTTCAATTGGGATTGAAAAGAAGCCAGGGAAATCAATAGGCAAAGATATGAAGGGAAAATATTCCAGGAGAGCCAGAGAAAATGCTGGTGCTGAGAGATGTAGTGTTTTGTTTGAGGAACAGCAAGAAATCCAGTGTTACTGGATGGAAGAGTACATGGCAAGGGGTAAGGTAGATTGGAAAGATAGGAAGTGAATAGGTTATAAAGGGTTTTGAATACCCATCAAAGCATTTCATATCTGATTGTGGGAGTGATAGGGAACCAATGGAGTTTAAGGAGGAGGGGGGAGCAGTGATATGGTTGGATATATGTATTAGGAAAATCACTTTATTGACAAAATGGAGGATGGATTGGATGGGGAGAGCATTGAGACATGCAGACCTACCCACACAGTATTGCAACAGTTCAGGTGTGAGGTGAGGAGAGCCTGCACAAGAGCGGTGGCAGTGTCAGAGGAGAGAAGAAGGCATATCTGAGAGATGTTGCAAAGGTGAAATCAATGGTCCTTGACAACATATTGGGTATGGGGGGTGAGAGATAATGAGAATTTGAAGATGACTCTTAGATTGTAAACCAGAGAGACTAGAAGAATAGTGGTACCCTCTACAGTAATAAGGAAGATGAGGGCATGGAGGGTTTATGGGGAAAGATAGTGAGTTGTGCTTTGGAAATATTGAGCTTAAGATGTCTACTGGAATCCAGTTTGAGATGTCTGAAAGGCAGTTGGAGATATGAAGTTAGAAGTTAGCAGAGAGATTCAGAAAAGATAAATAGATTTGAAAACCATCAGCATAGAGACAGTATTTAAATCCATGGAAATGTATGAGATAACCAAGTTCAGTAGTAAAGAATAAGAAGAAAAGAGGCCCCAGAGAGAACCCTCTCGGACACCTGTAGTTAAATGCATGTTATGCATTTAATATGCATAAGGATTTAGCAAAGGACACTGAGAAGGAGTAATCAGAATTGGTAGGAGAATCAGAAGAGAGTGGTGTCCCAAAAAACATAGAAAGAAAAGGGTATTAAGGAGAGAGAGAGATCAATAGTGTCAAAGACTGCAGAGAGGTCAAGGAGAATGAGCATTGAGAAAAAGGCCATTGGATTTGGCAGCTAAGAGATCATTGGTAACTGTGAAGAAAGCTGTTTCAGTGGAATAAGGTCAGAAATCAGATGGTTAGATGTTAAGAAGAGAGTGAGAAGAGAAAAATTGAGAGCATCTCCATCAAATGACTTTTTCAAGAAGTTTAGCTACAAAGGGCAGAAGTGATATAGGATAATAGGATGGATGGATCAGTTGAGGGTCTTTTTCAGGGAGAAGGAGACATGGATATGTTTGTTGACCATAGGGAAGGAACCAGTACATACAGAGAGACTGAAAATAAGTGATAAATGGGGGGTGATAAAGGGGGAAATCTCTTAGAAGAGATGGATGAAATGGGATCACTTGAATATGTAGAGTGATTAGCTTTGGTAAGGAGTAAGTCCGCATCATCATTTGAGACAGGGGTGAAGGAAGAGATAATGTCAGAAGGCATCTGAGTGATAAAAGATAGGGAAGAGGGGAGAGGGAGGAGCTCCCATCTAATGGCCTTATTTTTTTTCCTATAAAATATGAGGTGGGATCTCAGCAGGGGGGTCAGAAACCACATGAAGTTTGAGGAGGGACAAAAGGCTTTGGAAGAGCCTTTGTGGAAAGCACAATAGTGAATTGATTACTGTTGCTCATCCTTTGTTTGGAAGAGGATCAATAACATCTCAGGGTGATGTTTTGACTGGCATCTGAATTGGATTTAAATGAAACAGAGTTTCACAAAGTTGTCAACCTCACTCTCTCTTCCTAAGTCATTGAAGTCCAAGTGACAAGACTAAAGTCAGGATGACTGGTAATGTTAAAGATGGGATGCAGTGGATGATCTTGGTTCTTTGAAGAGTGAAATAAGCACATTTGTTAAGTGCTTATGTCTCAGGCATTGCATTAAGCACTGGAAATATAAAAATAAGCAAAAATAGTCTATCCTTAAAGAGCTCACATTTTAATAGAGCAGGAAACATTTAAATAACTAGATCTTTACCCCCTCCATCATCATTGTTAATATGTTGCAATAAATTTACACCCTTGCTCTGGGGGCAGGGACTGTTTATGACTTTTTTTGTATCCCCAGAACTTAAAATAGAGCCTGACCCACAGTTAGTTTACACCACCAGTGTTTTGCTACTGAAGAAATGTACTTTGGGGTTAAAGAACAGAAACCCTAAACAATTTCCCAAAGGAAATTTTGTCCAGCTCACTCTTCATCTGAGTGAGATCATTACAGATTATTAAAGTGTCTATCTAATATTCACCAACCGCATGATAGAGTTCATGGGATTATATGGTTAGAGTTTGAAGGGACCTTGGAAATCACCTAGTCTAATGCCATCATTTTATAGATGAGGAAACTAAGATAGATGAAGGGACCTACCTAAGGAAACAGGCAAGTGGTAAGATGTCGGATTTGAACCAGGGCCAGCTAACGTCCAATCCATTATATCATGCTTCTCCTTTTGGGTAACATACATTCTAGTAAGTCTTTTGGTGGTGGTGTTTTCTATGGCGTCAGCCCAATCTCCCATTATCAGTTTCACTGAGACTTTTCCTTGTGCCAGGTGTACACTGGAAGTGTCTTACCATTGATAGGAGTCTTATTTCTGTTTAAACTCTATATATGACATCTTTAATGGTGTTAGCAAATAACTCATGTGAGCACTTATCACATTGTTTTATGACTTTTCTAATGTTGATAATTATCTGATTAATGAAAAAAAGTTGTTTACATATTCTCTTCTGTCATAGACTTGAACAATATAATTTAGAATATTCATGAGTCATGAAGAATGAAAGCACCAAATTAAAAAAAACAACAACCCAAAACTTCACTTCTGCTAGTGCTGCAAACTTGAGAAAAGTAGTATGCTTAACTTCATTAAGTATCAGTAGTTAAATTAGTAGTATCATTAAGTTCAGTAGTTAAAGTGTGTATTCATTGCACACTTTACTGTGCATAAAAATATAAGTTATAATGCTTATACTTTATTGTCACCACTTTCTTTGTCTTCCTTCTCAGTCCTTTCCCCACTGCACATAACTGTTCATTTAAATGGAAGTACAATGTCTTAGATTAATATACAACCCCATGATAGAGAACCAGTGACTAGAGTTCTTCGCTGCTCAATTTCAGACCCCCTGATTCCTGATATTCACCCTTTACCCTGACAATCTAAATAGCTCTAGACAAATGAGTACCATCTTCCCACTAGCCAAGTATTATGATGAACTGAAAGGACTCATCACTTAGACAAAGATTCTCTCATTATCTGCTGCTTTATAGCCACTACTATAAATTTGCAAACTGAATCTCAGTATTACGTGGAAAATAACACTTTGGTAAGGAAGGAATCAAATCCTAGTATTAAAATCTTGGAATATAGCAAAATTGTGAAGTTGTTACACATTTTCCCTTAGTCTCTTTGCCCTCCATTTCAATATTTTATTTTTATATCTTACCAGAACCTAATGCTCTAGCATTAGATAAGAAAGGTATCTAAAAAAACTAATTGAAACCACTTGGCCAAAAATTTAATATTATTTCTCCCAAACGCACTGACATATTAAAAAGAGGAGAGGGAAATGTTTAAAAGAATGAAATGAATCTCTAATAATGGCATTTTAGTCATCATGAACAAGCCAGTTGGAAAATATTTTGGGTTTGGAAGGCCATCCTGAAGTCCTTTTAATTACAACACAGACATGACTATTTACCTTGCTATATATGTAGTGAAATAGTTATGTATTTCTATGTAACACACCTCTGCTTTACTTCCTTGACTTCATACTAATCTAAGGTTTGCATGTTAGGTACCCAGAGAGCTAGGAACTTGCTACTCCTAGCCTAGGGCTCAGGGGAAATATTATGGTTACTCACACCTGAAACTATAGTTCAGGAAACTTCTGTAGTATATTTCCCATCAGTAGTCAGTCAATAGCTCCAATTAATACAAAGTAAAGGAATTTATTTAAATGACGTAGTAAAAACAATAGTTACAAAACATCTTCCTACCCTGCTCTATTAACCTAGGGTACACTCAGAATTTAGATTAGGGCTATTAATTTAAGTTTTTCTATAAATCAGTTATTTTAAATGTAATAACTAATGATTAGTAATTAGTAAGGGCTTATACTCAGCCATTTTAATTGTTTTGTTTTTTTAATTAAAAAAGGCATTTTTGAATGGAAATATGTATTATATTCCCCTGGATTCACCTATGTCTCTATAAAACCTCACTGTTCTGATCAGAAAGTCAAAGCCTCAGTACTACTGTCTACTTGGTGACAGCTTATCCAAATTTCTGGGCAAAGGGATTAGGACAACTTTATTCCTATTAGTATTGTAAACACAAATACATAGAATGTTGATGAGCATGATGGGTACATTCAGATTTCTAATTTAAGATTATTCTCAAATGCGAGGGTAAAAAAAATCTTCGGCCGCTAGGTGGTACAATGGATAGACCTCTAGGCCTGAAGTTAGGAAGACTTACCTTCTTAAGTTCAAATCTGACCTCAGACATATAATATTTGTGTGACCCTTGGCAAGTCACTTAGCCCTGTTTGCCTCAGTTCCTCATCTGTAAAATGAGCTGGAGAAGCAAATGGCAAACTATATCTGGATCTTCTCCAAGTAAACCTAGGGGTCAGGAAGTGTGGACAAGACTGAAAATTCCTGAACAACAAAACAACAAAAACAATTTTATGCACAAAACTACTAAACAATAAAATTTGTAAGGGTGGGGGGGCTGTATCATATTTAAACTTTATAACTCTCCTAGTCTGTACCAAGCTAAACCATATATATTTATTGAGTTAAATCAAATTAAACTTATGTCAACCACAAAGTTATTATTCATTGCATCAAACTTTGTGAAAGTTGGTTTCTTTACCTAGCAAGGTTGTAAGTATGTAAATTCTGTCAAATATCTGTTCTTACCAGGTTTAGTTGGTAATTATGTTCCATATTCAGTCAATGATTCCTTTGTTTCCTTTAGTGTATTTTTTTATTTTTGCAGAAGAAAAGAACATTTAAAAATTATTATTATTGTCTCTATATTTCTTTTTTAAGATGTTAATGCCACCTTTATAATTTCCTATGTAATTTTCCCACAAAATTAATTTATAAAATGTAGTCTTGATTGTAGTAAGGCAATAATATGATGAAAGAGTATTTTTGCATGACACGTTTTAAATAAGATGATCCTGGATTAGGTGATTACAATTTGGTGGGTCATTAAGACCATTTGCTAAGCTGATAAAAGATAATGAAGTGCTGTAAGACCTCAGTGCCTTCAGTCGACAAGGAACAAACTGCACAAATTGAAAATTGGGAAAGAAAAAGTTTTTCATTGCACATAAAACCCTCTAAAATAATATGCCTAGATGCTGGTATGCATGCTTTCAGAGTGAGTTATTTTCATATTTATTTTTATGTAATAGAAAAGATCAGAGTAAAATTGTGTAAATTATTTCTTAGAAACTTGGTGTTACATATTTCATTTAACTATCATATCTATTTGTATTCTCTTTATAGTTATTCTGTATACACATACACACAATCACATACTTCCTATTTTCCTACTGGTATGTAAGTTTCTTGAAGGTAGAGATTATTTGATTTTTTTGGATTTATATCCACTGGGTCTGGCACATAGGTAGCACATAATAAATGTTTTTTTTTTTTTTTGAGGAGGGAATGCAGGGCAATTGGGGTTGTGACTTGCCCAAAGTCACAGGGCTAGTAAGTGTTAAGTGTCTGAGACCAGATTTGAACTCAGGTCCTCCTGACTCCAGGGCCAATACTCTATTCACTGCACCACCTAGCTGCCCACCCCCCATAAATGTTTTTTGATTGATAACTGAAGCTTAATGAAAAATCCATATCCCACTTAACTGAAAGTGAACTTTGTACAACCAATTACATAGGTCTCCAGTTCTAACTTTGGGATATTTTTATTATTATCTCTCAGCATTAAATCATAGATTCCCATGGAGGAGATCTGTGGAAGGATATAACTTCTCTAACCTTGTGAATGGAGAGGGTGAAAAGGTGTGGTAGTGGGGCAGTACTACTAGTACAAAGTCAGTCTTTTGTGAGGGTTGCAGTGGCTGAGAACCAAATTGAAGCTATTACTCAAGGAGTTTCCTCGTGGCAGAGAACCAAAAAAATACCCCATATTCTTAATTCAAAGAGCATTTTGCAATCATGAAGCCTTGGTTGTCTGTACAGGTGAAAGGATGAAGTTGGTGGCTAATGGAGAAACCAGCATCGATGCCTGGCAGAATATTGACTATTTATGAGGGAAGGGGCAACCATAAGAAAACTGACAGAATGAAGCTCCAAAGGGGGGAAAAAGAACAACAGGGTTAATCATAAGGAGTGGAAAATGATAAAGGACACCAGAGAAATTCACAACACAATGAAGAAATATCTGGTGAAAAATATGAAAAAAGTAAGGCTTCAGCTTTTTTAGATCCCCTCGAAATAACGGAGCCATAAGAAGGAACTCTGGAAGAGTTCAAAAGAGAAATAGAAAAATTAAAAGGGCACCATAATGGTGAGAATTAAGACTGAATTGACAATGTAAAGGGGGACTCTCAAAACAAGAAACCAGTGGGACAAAAGAGAGAATGGGTATTAAAGAAAATATGATACACTCTCCTCAAGATAATTGGGGCTATTAAAAAGAGTAGTAGACATGGAACTAAAAGATTCAGATCTTTTGGGAAAGTTGGTGAAGTCAAAGAAGAGCCACATTGGAAGACAATATGAATGTCCAAAAAATCAAAATGGTTTATTCTGAAGGTGGGGTGTGAAGATATTATTTGGTTTTCATAGATGTCCCTGGGGTGGGAGTAGGACATGAAGTGAAATTTCCTGTCATTCTGCAGGAAACCATGACCCCAAATGCTCACATGCAGAGAAAACAAAGTTCAAGTTACTGATTGAGAAAATCCATAAGTTCTCATCAGTGAGAAATCGTAAGGAGAAAAAAGACTAAACTTCAGGATTTCTATGTCAAACAACAAATATATCAAGCAACTAAGAAAAAAGACCTTTATTCATCGAGAAAAATTGATTTGAAGACGCTAGTTTGTCGTATTGTTATTATTTATAGGAAAAAAGAGGGAATTGGAACATGTTATTATACAAAGAGGAGGACATTAGAATGTACCCTAGAGTAACATTTTTCAAAAAATGTGCCTCTTTCCTGCAAATCAATAGACTTTCAACAGCAAAGGAACCATCTGAGTTTCTTTTTCTTTAAAAGAAACCAGAAATTAGCAGGTTACTCACAATGCAATCACATGACATAGGATAAATACAAGACAGGTAATTAAGCATAGTTCATGAGAAGTTTGGACAATACAATTATATCTTTCATGATCCAGGAAAAGCAAAGGATTTAAAAAATTGTTGTTTTTAGTTTCTTACAATTATTAAGAGCCAAAGAAAGATGGTTTAGTGATAATAGGATCTAAAGGGCCTAAGATTTAAAAGGGATTTGAGGACCAAAGAAATTGACAAGTGAGGAGGAGGTAAGAAGAAAAAAAGTTGAATTGATATTCCATTGATTTAAATCCATGTTATCTTGTAAAAATAATGTGTCGATGGAGTGGAAGTTGGGGAGGTAATGGAAGTTCCTCAGGAAGGGAGAAAGAAGACAAGAGGAAGTGAGAGATGCATTCTTGCCCAGCCTTGCTTTGAGAGGATAAGAGAAAGCCATTTCATTGGTTCTTTGATCCACCTGGAATAATTAGAAGAATTGGAATGGAGAAGTAGAGGAAAAGGATCTATGATAGGAGAGAAGGAAGCTCTCCTATCCCCCTAATAGGGGAACATCAAAATGAAGATTTGGCAGAATTAGGGCAGATTTGTTCCAGTAGCATATACTATCATTGGGATGCACAAATGATGACTGCAAGGCCATAATATAGGAATGGTTCCTATAATTTGAGAAATATAAAGTCTCCTACCATACCTTATTGGATTCTTATTCAGAGAATAATACTCATTAGGGAAAGGTCCCTTAAAAATGAAATGAGTAAGATCTGTGATTAGATGAAAGGTGAATGGGACAAAAGAGGAAGACACAATTTTTGTCCCCTATTTACCTCATATTAGCTACAAAAAAGACAATAAAAAGCAAGCATGTAAGTTTATAGCACATGAATAGAAGACTAGAAGGGAGAAAAAACAAGAAGTACATGAACACTTTATGGAAAAGGGCATTACAAATGAAAGTTGTTTAGAATAAGAGGATGAATATTGAAAGGCAAAGCAAGAAAGGGATGGAATATTTTGAACCACATTTTTATCTGAATTAGGAGAGAGAAAAGGAAAAAGGGGAAAAAAGAAATAGATACTAATAATTTAAGTAAATTCAAGTAAGGGGGTAAGGAAGGGAAACAAGGGAGAAAGACAATGGGAGAAGACTCATAGCACATCTATGTAAGCAAAACAAATTGCTGGGAATAAGTGCTAACTTAGATTTGGGGGCTAGGAATCAAGACAAAAGGAATAAATGAAAGGAAACACAAACTTAAAACATATAACCTTAAAAAGAAATGGATTTAGTTTCCTAATAAAACATGATAAAATTTCAGAATGGATAAGAAAATAAAATATAAATTTTCTTTTATGAACATATTAAAAAAAATCAAAGACAGATATTAAAAATGAGAATAATGAGAGTTTGAAACAATTTACTGTGATACAGGTAACTCCAAAAATATAGAAGAGTTGTAGTCATAACTTCAGACAAGGCAATATTAAGAATTCATAATGTCAAAAGGAGGAAATAGTAAAAGTACATTATGTTTAAATACATCATAGACAAAATAATAGTTTTAAATTCACCAAACAAAATAGCATCTTAATTTATAAAATAAAATTAATCAAATTTCAAAAAGACAGTAACATAATAATTATAGATGACTAAAGTTCCTCTTTCAGACCTAGATAGTTATTTTTAAAGCAGTAAATACAGTTAAACAGATTGTAGGAAAAATTAGATTCAAAAGACATCTTCAGAATGTAAACATAAAAGGCTACCCCTATTTTTCAACACTTTATAGTAACTTCACAAAAATTATGTACTAATACATAAAAAATACTCAAATGGACCTCTGATTTCATCAGTGTGCATATTTTCCCCAATGATTCAGATCATAGGCCATCTATACTGGCCCATCTCTCTCTCTCTCTCTCTCTCTCTCTCTCTCCTCTCTCTCTCTTTTATTTTTACCTCTTTTATATGTCTTGCCATATATTCACCAAAGTAAGTTCATCCAATGTTTAGGGCATTTCTTTGCTTTCTCCTAACTCAGTGAAGATAGGTGTCAGTGGAGCATTAGGCAGTCCAACAATTATTTCTCATTTTTACTACATAACTACTCATCTTTTTTGCTCATATATTTAATTGATATCTTTTACTTGATTTCTACTTTCAAAATTGCTTTTTTGTAATATGTCTACCCATATCTATCACATGCCTTTCCATTGACCTGTGGATGAGACCATTTTTAATACTTCAGAGACTACAGTATTCTATTTCATGAAACCATAAAATAGGAGTGGAAGACTTTTGATATTAAAATATTGTGCCTATAGTTCAGGGGGAATTTTGGAATTTCTATGCTTTGCAATTTCCAAAAGCAGATATAAACTACTCACTATCTCCTATTCAATTTGGCACCTAAATCATTATCCATTTGCAGATAATGCAATATCCATTATCCATATCCAATCTTGCCAAAGATTATAATACAGAAATGTGCATATACACAGAATATACACATATACATATGTGTGTGCACAAACATACAAATGCACATACATATATATGCTATATATAGTACACGTACTATTTATATACCTATATGTTGTATGAGTAGGCTATGTTGCCTATGGGAAATTGAAAATTTTAACAATGCCACTTAGATATTTCCTCCTGAAACATCTAAGTTAACAGGAAAAGCCAAGGAAATAATTAATAGTTATTATACAGACTGATATTTGTTTAGATAGAGGATCTACAGACCACATCCATTATCATGTATGTGTGTATGTATAAATGTTTTGCTTCCTACTCTATTTTGCACTTAAATTGCCAGCCATAGGTAGTGTCTATTAAAGATTACATATACACACAATCTTTGACAATCTATACAGTAATGATTAATTTTTCCCTTAGTTTTTCCTAGATATGTAATTAGATCAAAATTTTGCATAGTTATAAATTTAATCCTTGAGATTCTGCAATATTTTGGGGCTTTGTGTAGTCAGCACAATGCCATCTGTATATAGAAACATTTGGAAAACTTTTTCACCTTCATGGGTTCCCTTTTCACCTTGGGATCTACTCTTTGTCTCTTCCATAATAACAGTGAATACCTTTGGCAAGCAAATGTCTTTTATATCTTACCTAATATTCATGATCAGAAGATGTAAAATAAACTAACCTCTTGTTATAGCTTTAAAGAATCTTATGTAATTTTGACATGTCTAAATCAAGTGCTCTTAAAAATATTCAACAGACATCAAATGCAATGGGTTTCCATATTCTCTATATATTTCAGTTATATGGTGGTACTGATGTGATATTCTGTGAAATATTGTTTGTGAAAGCCTGTGTTCTCTTCAATGCCCTCCACAAAGATCTTTTTGGTGCACGTGTAGCTTATTCTCATAAAAATATTATAGGTTGATAGTAACTGGCAATATTCTCATTCACCTTTTTTGAGCATTAATAAGTGAGATATTTTCCAAGTCTTTGATATCTTCCTTTTCAGATACTTTGTTAATTCATATCTTAATGCAATTGTAATTGTGTTGATTCTTGTATAGACCTCTTCTGAGTAGGTGTAGCCCAGTTCCTTTTTCCAGGTTTGTTTTCTTCAATGGCTTTTATACCTCCTCTAAGAGTACATCCAAGACTGTGACATTAGTGTCCAACTGTGATTTCTTCACTGTCTGATTTTGTTATGAAAATATTTTCAGATCTTTTCCATCTTTTGAATGTTTGTTGTTCTCTCAATTTCATCATTAAATTCCCTTTGGATAACTTTTGTTAGTTTTGTTTTGTTGTTGCCAAACTTTCTATCTATTTTATGAGGCAATATTGCTCATAATCTTCAGGCATTCCTCTCCCTGATAGATTTAACAAATTTGTTTTCTATAATGACGTTGCCTTTGGTTGCTATGTCTGCTTGCTGAGTAAGTCAAATATTCGCTAAGGCAGTTTTAAAGTTCTTTTGGTATCCTTATTAAAATAAATGATGTTCCTTAGATAAAATTCTGAATGAAATTATTGTAATCTGTGCTGCTGTCCTTTTGTCTATTTATATTATCTTTCCACCTTATACTACCAATTGCTTGGTTAAATAGATCAGACTGGAATTTCAATCACAAGCTATTATCTTTTTTCATTCATGTCCTTTTGAATTAATTTAGATATTTGCCTTTACAAGCTTGTGATCTAACTGTACAGTGACTGCTGATTCATTAATGATGCCCACATTTAATGTTGGCAATTTCTTTTTTAAAAAAATTATTTATTTTTAGTTTTCAACATTCATTTCCACAAGATTTTGAGTTACAATTTTTCTCTCCCCTTCTTTCCCCTACCCACCCCAAAATAGCAAGCCTACTGAATGCCCATTCCCTCAAGCTGTTCTCTCTTATATACTCCCCTTTCACCCACCCCCCACTAACTTTCTAGTAGGGCAAGGTGGGTTTCTATACCCTAGTACCCGTATATCTTATTTCCCAGTTGCATGTAAAATTTTTATTTTAAACATTTGTTTATAAAACTTTGAATTCCAGTTTTTTTTTACTTGTTCCCTCCTCACCCACCCTCACTTATTGAATAAGCAATTCAATATAGATTGTACCTGTGTAGTTACCCACATCATTTCCATGGTAGTTATATTGTGAAAGACTAACTATATTTCCCTCCACCCTATGCTGCCCCCCACTTAATCTATTTTCTCATTTGACCCTATCCCTTTTCAAAAATGTTTGCTTCTAACGACCCTCTCCCCTAATCTGCCATCCCTTCTATCCTCCCCGTTCTTATCCCCTACACCCTATTTTAATGTATGGTAAGATACCCTATTGAGTGTGTATGTTATTCCTCCCTTAGGTCAAATTCAATAAGAATCAGGTTGTCCTATTCCCTTTCATATTCTTCCCCTCCACTGTAACAGTTTTCTCTTGCCTCTTTTATATGAGATAATTTACCTCATATTGCTCCCTTTATTTTTCTCCCAAAAAATTCCTCTCACCTCTTAATTTTATTTTTAGATATTATTCTTTCATATTCAACACATCCTGTGCCCTCTGTCTATGTATACATGAACATACGAATGCCCACACATATATATTTGTATAGACATACATCCTCCTATACATACATACATATGTATGTATACATATATATACATATATATTCCCTTCAACTATCTTCATACTGAGAAAAGTCTTATGAGTTACAATTATAATTTTTCCATGTAAAATGTAAATAGTTCAACTTTAATAAGTTCCTTAGGATTTCTTTTTCCTGTTTACCTTCTCATGCTTCTCTTGCTTCTTATATTTGAAAGTCAAATTTTCTGTTCAGCTCTGTTTTTCTCATCAAGAATGCTTAAAAATCCTCTATTTCATCGAATCAATATATTTTCCCCTGAAACATAATACTCAGTTTTCCTGGGTATGTGATTCTTGGTTTTAGTCCTTGCTCCTTTGACCTCTGGAATATCATATTCCAAACTATTTAGTCCCTTAATGTAGAAGCTGCTAGGTCTTGCGTTATACTGATTGTGTTTCCACAATACTCAAATTGTTTCTTCCTGACTGCTTGCAGTATTTTCTCCTTGACCTGGGAACTCTGGAATTAGGGTATAATATTCGTCAGGGTTTCCTTTTTGGGATCTTTTTCAAGAGGTGATCAGTGAATTATTTCAATTTCTGTTTTGCCCTCTGGTTTTAGAATATCAGGGCAATTTTGCTTGAGAATTTCTTGAAAGATGGTATCTAGGATCTTTTTTTGATCATGGCTTTCAGGTAGTCCAATAATTTTTGAATTATCTCTCCTGGATCTATTTTCCAGGTCAGTGGTTTTTCCAACGAGATATTTCATATTGCCTTCTATTTTTTCATTTGTTTGGATCTGTTTAATAGTATCTTGATTTCTCATAAAGTCATTAGCTTCCATTTGCTCCAATCTAATTCTGAAGGAATTATTGTCTTCAGTGTGCTTTTGAAATTATTTTTCCATCTGGCAAATTTGGCTTTTTAAGACATTCTTCTCCTCATTGGCTTTTTGGGCCTCTTTTGGCATTTGAGTTAATCTATTTTTTAAGGTGTTATTTTCTTCAGTCAGGTTGTTGACTCTCTTTTCATAATTTTCTTGCATCATTCTCATTTCTCTTCCCAATTTTTCTTCCACTTCTCTTACTTGATTTTCAAAATCCTTCTTGAGCTCCTCCAAGGCCTGTAATCAATTCATATTTTTCTTGGAGGCTTTTGATGTGGGAGTTCTGACTTTGCTGTCTTCCTCCCACTGCATGCCTTGATACTTTTTGTCTCCAATAAAGGATTATATCATCTCTTTGTACTTCCATTGCTTGATCATATTGGCAGCCAATTACTTGACTTTTGAGTTCTTTGCCATGGTAGAACTCTGCTTCCAGAATGGAGAGAGCTATGTCCTAAATCTCTGGAGTTTTTGCAGCTGAAGTTTTTTGTTAGATGGGCACCCTCTCTACAGCCCCCACACGCTCTGGCTCACTGGTCATACACCCCAGAACCACCACCCAAGACCTCAATCTGGATCCAAGCAGGGCAAAGCAAGAGTTCTTAGCCTCTGCATGGTTGCTTGGTCCCCCTACAATCTGCAGGCCAGGAGCTGCAAAAGCATCCATGAAGTAGCGGCTGCAGCCACCACACCTCCTCCGCTTCTTGCTTCCAGGGGTAACAACCAGACCACACTCTTCTATCCTCTCCTGGACCAACCAAATTCCACACTGACCTTTTACTTTGTCTTTGGCATTTATGGATTGAGAAGTCTGGAAACTGCTATAGCTGCTGGTGATTTACTCCCATGAAGTCTGCTTTAGATGCTGCTCTTTGAGACCACCCTGGGGTTAAACCCGCAGATTAGGTACGATAGCCCTAGACTCCCAGCTCGCTGTGATGGACCCTTTCTGCCAGCCTACCAGCCTTCCTTCAGCAGAGAAAGAGTACCTTAGATCAATCACAGTAATGAAAATCAATATAAATAATCCAAACAAAGCATTAGCAAAAAGACTATATCATTACAGCCCAAAATTTTTCATTATGACTAACTTGGGCTTATACTAGGGAATCATGGATGGTTTACATTTAGGAAATTAATTAACATTAATCATATAAACAAAAAAATGTAATAAAATCACATGGTTATAACAACAGACTTGAAAGACCATTTGACAAATTATCTCACCTATTTAAAATAATAACCCCTTAAGGAGGTGTGAGAAGATTCTTGTTAATATCATCAAAAACATTTATATAGTAGGGGTGGCTAGGTGGCGCAGTGAGTAGAGTGCCAGCCCTGAAGTCAGCAGGACCTGAGTTTGGATCCAGCGTCAGACACTTAACACACACACACACACACACGCACACACACACACACACACACACACACACACACACACTAGCCGTGTGATCTTGGGCAAGTTACTTAACCCCAATCATCCTCCAAAAAGAAAAAAAATATATATATATATATAATGTCGATGTAGGGGCGGCTAGGTGGCACAGTGAATAACGCTCTGGCTCTGGAGTCCAGAAGACCTGAGTTCTATTCCAGCCTCAGACACTTAACACCCACACAAAAAAAAACTAGCCGTGTAACCTTGGGCAAGTTACTTAACCCCAATTGCCCTCCAAAAGGCAAAAACCCCCCAAAACATATATATATGTACATATACATATAATATTTTAAACTAATAATATTTGCAATGGTAAAACATTGGAAGCTTTCTTAATAAGTACACAGGTAAAAGAAAGACTGCCCTCTCTCCTTTATGCTATTTGACATCGTTCTTGAAATTCTATGACAATATGACTGGAAAGCAAAACTAACGTATACACATTGACAAGGAGGAAACAAAATTATCCTTGTCTGCATGTGACATGAATCTTACTTAGAAAACTCTAGTGACACTTCTGGGTAACATGACCAGTGAGATGGAGTACTCTTTCTCACAACCTCACTTTCTCTGAAACTTCTTGAAAATAGAAATCAGCAAAATAGATAAAGCAATTTTGCCTTTCTCCATGGTCTAGGACATCAAGAACCCTAACAAGGTAACAATCAGATGAATCAACCATTATCAGAACCAAGTGTGAATAAAGAAGGATTCAGAAGGGGTAGGCAAGGATCCAGCAGGCTCTATAGGGGTTGTGTGCTTCTTGAGAGCATGAGCCATCTTTTTGCCTCTTTAATATTCCTCATATTTAGCACAGTGACTGGCACAGAGTAATATAGATTTCTTGTTCTGAAGAGCAAAGAGCTCAAGATTCATCCCAAGATGACCTACTTTGAAAACCTAAGTGCTTGATAAATGCCTGTTGAGTACTGCTTTTTCTCACTAAAAGCTGCAGAGATCTTCATTCCTTCTTAATCTAGTTATGCATTATTTTATGCTATGGTTGTAGCACCTGGGAAACCTTTCCTCTCACATGTGTGGTCTCTAGTATAACTATTCTAGGTTCAATACACTCTTTCATCCACTCAAAACCATAATTTACAAACTTCCACCAGTGCATCTACTTTTTCTCTAGTCAACTAAAGGGCACAATTAGTCAAAGGAAAGACATTTAAAAATAGCATCATAAAAAAATCCACACTAGAAAACCCCTCTTCTCCCCACTTCCATAAACCCAGGGTATATCCTCTCATAAATACACATTCTCTCCCATAAATACACTACCAGAGGGGAGAGAGTAAGTATGCTTAGGGATTACACAAAAGGACCACATGTGGGGAGTAACCCTCATTTTGATGCTGAAGGACCACTGACATCTAGTAATGATAGCACACTACTCTTCTCTGCTTCCTTCAGGCTAGGACTTCTCTTCTGTGTTGCTCTGTTGGTCTTATGATAACTACTCGGCACACAGGTTCTGTTAGTTACAATGGTTTTATTACAACTGATGGATCTGTAGTCTTAGCTGAGAATTGCTTTGCTGATCTTCTGGCATGCTATTCTGATGATTATATTGCATCTTTTCTGGGCATGTTGCTCCCCTGGTTCCTAATGGTTTTAGGACAACTGCAGGGCATGTAATCTTAGCCTAGCATCACTTTTATGGCTACTGGGTACATTGACTCTGCTGGCCACTGCCACAAGTAGATGCCTGCTACTAGTTTCTGGACTCTTCTCATCTGGGCTACCCAAACTGTAACAGTGCTAGTTAGTGGTTTATCATGTAAATGTATTTGAGTGAGAACAAAAAAGTAGACTAAGGAGACGAAGTCATTGTTCTCCATCTACATAGTGCATATGTCTTTATTATGCATACTTATCAATAGCAAATCCTCATTGCTCTGGTACGGTATTTTGGCTGCAAAAACCTCAGTATCCCTACATAGTCAGCTGCATCCTTGGATATACTTTCTGAACCCTTTTTTAGTTATACAACTTTGATGACAATTATTTGAAAAGAATTTAAAAATATTTATGTAGGTGTGTGTGTGTGTGTGTGTGTGTGTGTGTGTGTGTGTGTATACACACACATATCTGTTCAGTGGCCTGACCAGTGTTTTTATGGAGTCATTAGTTAGATAAAATACAGATATAATCTAAATTTTCTTACTCTAGAAAAAAAGGGGTAGACAGATAATAATAAAAATACCTTTCATTTGCATGTTTGTTGTTTCTCACTACCAAACCATATACAAATGAAGGTAGGAACTATATCTAATCTCTGCAATATCTTCCCCAGAATTTGGGACAATGCTCTGCATACAATACATAATTACTAAATGCTTTTTAAGTGGATTTTGTTTGCACTCAATAATTCTAAATATAGATTATTTTTCCTGGGGCCTTCATTATTAGGAGTGTACAGGAAGCTCTGCTGCTTTGCAAGTCCAAAGTTTGAGCTGGTCTTTTATTCCCTTGTTATATCAGTATCTTCCTTTCCCTCTAGGATTTATCTTTCTCATTTCTTTTCTTTCCCTTTCTTTTTCAATCAATAATTTAGGTGCTTTTTCCATGTTAAGCTAGTGTTTGGTATTGGGGGGGGGATATAAATATATAAGTGAGATGGTCTCTGCCTTTAAGAAACTTATATTGTTACTTCCTTTCTCTTTCTTCTTCAGTATTTCAATTTCTCAGGATCCTTTTCATCTGCCTCCAAACATGCTCAATTAATTCATTCCTTTCTCCCCCCGCCCCCATGCCTTGCCAAAACCCTAGTTGTGGCTGCTCCATACCTCCCATTGCTTCAGTACTAAACCTTTCCACTTCTTCACCATCCACTCACTCTGAAACATCCATTTCATTACCAAACTCACCACTTTACTAAAAATACTCTTGCCAAGGTCACCACTCACCTGTTATTTGTTAAATCCAATAGCATTTTGGCAGCCATAATCCTTGACCTCTTTGTATTATTTGACACTGCCCTTCCCCTTTCCCCTTAATAAGCACTTATCCCTTGGTGTAGCACAGTGCCCAACACATAGTAGGAACTTAATAAATATTGACTGATTGATTGATTAATATTATGATCCTATAATTTTCTTGTTTAGCAACACTTAATAGTTATTTTCACTTGCATTTGAGCCAGTTACTTCTGGTCTGAGAGAAAATAAATGAACTACATGGAGATTTCCATCTGTAGTCTAAATTGGTGGTAATCATTCAGATTTCTGCTCCACAGTGGGAGGCAGCTACATTTCAGATGCTACTATATATAAGCAGTGAAGAGGAGGACTAATTCTAAAATGGTTTTATCTAACCAGCTTAGAAAATTAACAAGATCAAGAATCCAATGTTGTCTATCTGCCATCAAGTCTGAGGGTCCAGAATAACTTTATAAGGTCTGTAGTCCATTCCTGTGAAGAAACTAGAAGAGAATGATGGTGATAGCTGCTTTGGGAACTCTCAAGCTAAAGAGAATTCAGGAGAAGCTGCAAGGTGGAGTTCTGACCCTCACAGCTGGACTGAAAAACCATGCACGCACGGGCTGGCAGTATGTGGAGTGTGACAAATAGCAACATTCCTTATTTAGCCCAATTCTGGATGTTTCTCTGGTTTCCAAAACCTGATTCTTGAACTTTGGGTCTTGTCTCTTGCTAGCCTTCCTATCCTTTCTTGGCCTACTGGTTATAAATAGGTATCCTTTTCAGACATTCTTGCTACTGACTCCTAATTTCTCTCTGGTCTTCCACACTACCTGACTCTTTCATTTCTAAAATCTGTAAGTGAACTCTAATCGCTACTGTTCCTAGGATTATAGCCTGACATTTGCCTTTTATATAGCCCATTCTGGCATATATATCCTGGGTGAAATCTTTCTCCAATTGAAGGAAGCTTTGGTTCACACTATAGGAACTTCACAGCTATAGCCCCTACTGGGTATCAAGCCTGGCCTGAGAATGAAGTCATTCCCTCATCTTCCATTCAGTACTGTGCTCAGGCATTCTCAACAGTCTTTTAAAGCTATGGTTCTTAAAAGATTAGAGATGGGAACTATGTTAATATGTTGTAATCTAACCTTTACAATTGCTATCAATTATGCTTCAGGTGTCAAAAAGCTTTTAGAAGTTTCTTGGATATATCAAAGAATCCTTAAATCATTCTATCTCAGACTTGGAAGGTGCTTGAGATCATTTAGTCTAATCCCTGTCTAAAGCATAAGGCCCTTCTCCAACCCATCTGATAAACACCTATCTAATCTTTTCTCAAGACCTTCAGTGGCAGGGAATTCATTACCACCCTCACCCCCACTGAGCTTATTCCATCTGTGGACAACTTTAATTCTAATGCAGTTCTTATAGTGAACTAAATTCTTTCCCTCATACCAGTTTTCCTTCAGGTTATCCCCTTCTCATTCTGACACCTTTGCATCTTTCTTCCCATGGAGGGATTATTCTTTTTTTTTTTTTTTAAAGCAATCGGGGTTAAGTAACTTGCTCAAGGTTACACGGCCAGTTATTTCTGGGTGTGGTGCTGAGTGTCTGTCTGAGTCCGGGATTCGATCTCCAGGTCGTCCCAACACTGGAGCTGGTGCTCTTACTCGCTGAGCCACCTGGCCATCCCTAAGCAATTGGGGTTAAGTAACTTGCTCAAGGTTACACGGCCAGGTGTTTCTGGGTGGGTGCTAAGTGTCTGAGCCCGGGATTCGATCTCCAGGTCTTCTCAACACTGGAGCCGGTGCTCTTACTCGCTGTGCTACCTGGCCGCCCCTAGAGGGATTATTCTTTTAGTTAAAAACGCAAAGAAAGAACAAGTGAGAATGAGAGCACAGAGGCAGAAGTGTCTAGCACAGGTTCCAGACCTACTTTCCCAATCCCCACTTCCATGGCACACCAGATCTCAGAGCTCAGGTAACTACTTCTCCCCCTCAGGTTTCTAGGGGTTACTCTGTGGGGTTGAGAGTGATTATCTAATTCTATAGCTCATGAACTCCTACCAGTGTGCTTCTCCTCAGAATTATCAGTTGATATCAACTCATTGGTTGGACTTCCTTAACTTTTAGAAATGAATATTTATTATGGTGGTATAGTTAGCACAAAATATCCCCTTTAAAATCTATGACACATTCTCTCACCAGTGCACAGACATTTGGCTCAAGCTTAGGGAAACATATGGCAAAAGGGTAAATCACAGCTCCAGGAAGTCCTATTGCTGGAATCCTACAGATGTTCCCCTTAAGTGTAGTGCAGCTTTTCTGCTCAGCTTCTTGTAGAGAATTGAATCTGCTTTTTTTCTCGTTTTATCTTCTTCTATCATTGGCTTTTGATTCAGACTGAAGGCTTTTCTTTGTTGCCAGATTTTTGCTCTGGGTTCTGAACTGCTCTGCTGTTTTGTAGATGACCTACAGGACATTGTTAAGTTCCTTCAATGAATATGAGTACACTTGTGCAATATTGCTCTAGTCCAGCCAATAGCTTTCAAGATACCAGAATTAAGTACATTTCAGACATATTCTAAAACCTATGATTAATTGATTTAGCTCTAGGCCTTGTTCATACATAATGAACATTGAAATGAATGCTCATTTGACAAAGTAATCATAGCTTCACATTTTGTCACTTACTTTAAGTGGTCTGGGTGTTGACAGATTGACTCAGTTGACCCCTACTCTTACATGTGGTATGTATCTATCATGTGACTTCCTTTTTCAGTTAAGAAAACTCTGCCCTTAGCAATTTTCCTGCAATTCTGTATGAACTCTCTTCTCTTTCCTTAACTCAGAAAGTAGAATTTAGTGGAAAAACTTACTTTTCATTTACTTGCCTAGGATTATGCATGGATTAGATGAAAAAGTTTCCAAAAACTTTTCCAAATTTTCTTTTTCAAGGAGAATTAATGATTCCCTTCTCCCCTTTCAGAACATTTTAAAATACATTGGAATATAATGGTTTTAGATGTTGGGATAAAGTGGTTTCTTTATAACTATAAAACAAAAAAAAATCTGATTTTGGAAATGGAGAGAGTGTGTCTACTCCTTTTCCTTCTGTCAACAAAATACTGCTGGGTCACAATTCTACACTTCAGGTTTTATATTTTATCTTTTATCTGGTTGCCAATACTGGATCTGTCAGGGTAGTTTAATCCCAGAGCTGCTGTTGGAGATTGTTAACAATCTGATTTAGTGCTGTTTAGCTTCCTGCCCTACCAACAGAGTGAGGCAGCAGTGGTGAGAAGACATTCAAAAGGCTCTCATATAACATGTCTATGCAATATCATTTGAAATCAACAGAAAAATAGCATTTCATTGTATAAAAAAAAACATAACAAAAAACCTAACCTACCCAAATCATGGTTTACTTGGATATTTTAGGGGGATCACAGCAAACAACACAAAAACCAATTAGTAGAGTCATATACACATAAAGGAAAGTGTTAAGAAAAAGTCAATGTCGTGAGAAGCAGCATAGTATTGTACACAGAGCTGACCTTGGATTCAGAAAGATTCAATTTTAAAACTTTCCTGGGCCCCATTTAAGCTGTGTGACTCAGGGCAATTCATTTACATATAAGTGACTCAGGAAAGTCTGTCAATTAGAGGTTGCTGAGAGGGTAAGCTGCATGCCAGCAATGGTAGAGAAAATTCCTTATTGCGGTATTTTCCTACACAAATAAAAGGGCCTGTCATATATCAATATCTAAATGGATCTATATAAATGGTTCTAAACTTATGAGAGAGAGAGAGACAGAGAGAGAGAGAGGAGAGGGAGAGAGAGAGAGAGAGAGAGAGAGAG